>NW_016908927.1:621387-691065 GCF_001483705.2 Eufriesea mexicana
CAGTGTTACTTTTGTCTTAAAGCGTCTCCGACGTTTTGGAACCGATATAAAACGATATAAAATGCGGACTGTAACGGGCCAAGCGTTTATTCTTTCTTCACTCTCAGCAATCAGTTCCGCGTTATTTTTCGCCGTGATCGAACGAAACGGGTGGAACTTTATTTTTTACCATGGTTCCAGACATCGGACTATAATTGTATCTGTATAATTGTATTATAATTCCTTATTTTTCTGTCTTTAATTAAAATTACTATTTTATTGAATACGAGTGCACTGCGTTTCTCAACCTTTGAATCTACAACAGTTCGCGTGCAACTAAAGCATAACGACTTACGCGTGTAATAATTTTTCTGTTGTCAAAGAATGACTCTGACCGGGTAAAATCAACGACTAAAGTTTTAACAATTTTATTGATTCTTAACCTTTGACTGCCACGCCGAAATCACAGGTTCCGTTCAGGACGCCACGGAGTGTACTCCGATAGATGCAAGATTTGTTTTAATATTTTTTCGATAGAAGTTCTAACAAAAATTTTTAATCGTTCAATGGGGCACTTTTTATTTCGAAGTATCTTCTAATTAACGGTTATATTCCAAATGCACTAACTGTCAATTTTCATTCAATTTTTACAATTGTAGTTTTACAATCATCAATGACCACCGTTGCACCACAGGAGAAGCCATGGCTCATATATGACCAACATGGCAGTCAAAGTGTTAAACGGGATCTCACAAGTAAACATTTTTAATACAGAGCGACAGAACAGCGAAAGTTAACCCATTTGTATCAAGAGCGGAATAATCCGCAAACCATGACTGTCCTCTATCACCGAGCGCGGAATAATCCGCGAACCACGACTGTCCTTTATCACCGAGCGCGGAATATTCCGCGAACTCGTGACTGTCTCCTATCACCGAACGCGGAATAATCCGCGAGCTAACTTTTTTTCATCAGTCGCTGAATATTCTTCGTATGCGACAGATCACGTTTGATCCCTTTTGTGAGCATCTCACCTACGTCGGTTCATTATATTCTTAACAAGTTTTGCATTTCTTTTATTTTATTTTATTTTTTATTTTATTTGTAAAATAATTTTTCTTTCTTTTCCTTTTTATAAAAAAATATAAAATGCAATGTTTGCGATGTTTAAAAAGTATCATGTTAAATAAACTCCATGAAGAATTCCGAAGTCACTTACTGCACATATGACCGACTGCGCGTGGTGATACGGACCAGTGGTCGGTTGAACGTCGCGAATGTTTGAACACGGCACCTCAAGTAGGACCATGATGCAAATGGGTTAAATTCTGTTTATTCAAAAAATTTTTCTTTGTCTCGCATAATTATACGTTCAAAAAACAGAGGTCCGACTTTGAGTAAAAATTTCACCAATAATAATAGTAATAATATCTGCAAATGAAGAAAATCGAACCACGCGTAACTCGTTATGTTTTACGTACACGCACACACCCATTAAAATCAGAATTTTTGAGTTAGAGTACTCTCTTAACCCTTTCGTTGCGGAATGCTTAAAAATGAATTGCTCTATGGACAGCCAGCGTGACACTTAGATGCACCGCAAGGAGAATTGTATTCGATTATGTGAAAAAATCAGTACAAAAGAAGCGTATGCTGCTAACGCGTCGAAAACAAACGATTTAATGGGCATTATTGGGTTTCTTCTGATAACAAATGCACGGCGCCTAACGGTGCTGTTCGCTCGGAGAGAGTGACTCTGGTTGAGCGCCTAAAGGCACTGTTCGTTTAGAGGGAGCAACCTATGGTTGAGCGCCTAAAGGCGCTGTTCACAGTGAAAGGGTTAACCCTTTGCACTCGGCGATCTTTTCGGTACAAAGGAATAATATTTCCAAGACTTTCTGCCACGAAGTGGACGATATTTTTAGCCACTTGCGCTGGAAAGACGTGTCACGCACGTCGTAATGTTTCTGTCGCAGAGTCGCCAACGACGTGGTATACACGTCGTCAGGCAATTGTCACAGAAACATTAGACCGTTGTGGCACACGCATCTGTGAGTTTCTTGGTAGTGCAAGTGCTTAAAACGGTAAGAAATTGCATACGAATTAAGACGTAGAATTATTTCAGTTCAACATTCCACGCATCGTTGGCTAATTTTAAATTTGATACATTAATTAACATCGATTTTTCGAACCCGATTAAATGACGACTAAGGATAGCCTCCTGAGTACAAAGGGTTAAAATTTGCATGGTACTGTTGAATGACTAACGATTCGTTAGCCCTTAGTGACTAAGTAGAAGGGCCTGGCTGATAAACGCAGGCCAATTTTAGAGTCCAAAAACAATTGACTCACTCCTACTGTCACTAAGGGCTAATGGTCATGGTCATCTTCACTCTACCAAAAACTAACATTATATAAGCACTCACAAAATTTGCGAAAGGTCAGTTCAGTTCAGTGTCAGTTTTCAGTTTCAGTTTTAGTTTTTTCCTCTTAGATACAGCAAAATATCTTATAGAGGAAGGTGCTGATTTCAATGCTATTAATAAGAACAATAGTCTCCTCTGCATGCAGCTGCTTCAAGTGGGAAGCTTCTGCCGACTTGTATTTTTCCAACGTAGCCTTGTTGCTAGAACCCGTGTTGTATATTTAAATCCGGGTTCCAACGGTACCTTATTTTACGAGTTATAGATGACCATAAAAATTCCTCAAAATGTCCACCACTGCCTCGATACTCATTTCGCGAGCCACTATATATATACAGTATTTATACGCTATAATAATAATCGAGGGAAAATATCCCTTCAATACGTACGTTAAATGAAAAATTGGAAAGTCGAGTGACCAGATCGATAACACCGAATACAGAATTTGTAACAAAAATTTCAAAACCGTTGTTTAGACTGCGGCATGGTTAGTGCTAACTATTTCCTTTATTTTGAAAGTCTATACCTGTGTGCTTGATTATTTTTTACTGACGACGAGTGCACTCGACGAAAGCACAGTATACAGAAAATAAGAAATTTTGACAGTTATTACTTGGACAAATTTTTATTTCTATCGCTCGTAAGTTCGTTAATATCGTGTATCGAATTCAAAATTCTATTGGTTCGTAACCAAAACCGTAGCGACCACGGTCACACACTCGCCACCAGAGGGAATGTCTGAGCAGTTGATAAGGCAGACATTTGAAAGATGCGTCGCTAGTGTTAGATGACCCTGCGATCACCGCAAAGTTATTCAGAGTCACCGAAGCAAACAATGGACGAGCAGCAGCCATCTGCCACCGATTTGTTTTTGATCTAACGAAAGCTCCCATCTCTGGTCGGAGCCCTGGTTTGCATGCATTAGCTCTAGAATTACCACAGCTATCCAAGTGAACGTGGGTACGATCTAAGAAACCATAATCGATTTAACGAGCCATTCGCGGTTTCACCTTAATTCGGCATGTACCGAGGCATGCATGGTTTAATCTTTGAAACGATTGCGACCACCGTTCACACCTTCATCACTGGATGGAATCGAGGAGGTTCGAGATTTCTCGCAAGTCCTCGGTGAATCCTCTGCTTCAAATAAATACAAATTCCTAATCTGTCTATAGTATACCCGTCTATGGAGGGGCCCGCTAGGTAGCCTTATCTATGAGTCTATCAGCAGGCCCAGGACGAAACGTACCCTTGCGCAAAAGTAAGCGAGCTCTAGTTAGCGAGGAGCATGTAGCTGCGAACCGTGAGTAGACAAAGGAAGTTTACCTTTAAAAAGGACAAATCGAGAAACGAAGATGAGAGAATACTGTAGGAGAGTAAAGTAAGATTAGCCACCGAGAATTAGAATTATTTAACCCAGTGTGAGAGGAATATTTACTTGGATGGCGTCACCCTGCATCGGGATCTATCTTTGCTTCGAGGAACCATCCAGTTTATCAATTTTCCTCGAAGCTAGGTTGAACGACACACTGGGCTAGTGTCACAGAGTCTATAAAAACCTGCCAAAGGGTTCGAAGGCACACTTTTTGGCAGTCCACCGTGTGCATTACGCATCATGGAAGACCTCGAGCCTCCGTTTATTTTATACCATCAAGAAATATAAAATATAATCAGAATCAAAAATTCCTTTTGATCTTACCACACCAGCTATCCCTCTCCTTCCCTTTCCTTTCGACCCTTCCAGTCGCTACCTGATCCAGCAAGACGGTCTAGAGGACATGAACGCAGTAAGGACGTAGAGGATCACGCCATGAGAAAACACTTACAACGGTGGGAGAGGATCCCCTACAAGCAAGCATGTGACACTGGCAGGACCAACCAGGGAGTCCGCTAGCAGACCCAGGACGAAACGCATCCCTTCCTTTTCCCCTCTCGTCCTTCTCGCTTGTTCTTGGTCAAAAGAGTCGTCTATACTCCGTTCAACGAGAATTAGCAGGAAACGTAAACAAAAGGGTTACGCGATCGATACTGCGGGCGCAAAAATGTGGCTGCTGAGCGTGGTCGCTCAGGGTCGACTTTTACCAATCCTAAACAGGAGCCCTTGCGTACAAGGCCAGCCAAATTTTCCTCGAAATATTCGATCTCACACCTGGATCAGGTGGCGATGGATCTGGTTCTGATCACGTGACGCTCACGTGCAGCTGTTTGCATTTCCTGCCAGTTCTCCTTGAACGAAGTATAGGGCCTCCAATCGTAATCAAGTCGCCCGAATAAGAGATGTACTGTAGGACCGAGAAGAGATGGCACCTTTACGGTTTTAAGTAAAGGTTAACACGTTGAGTGCGGCGCCGATTTTGCTATACTTTCCGCTCAGGCGGCAGCTAGCGAGCACTTGATGCCGAGCGCTCGAGTATACCGAAGGGTATGAGCAGAAGATTACTTTGTTTCACTTTGTCGTTTGGACCGTGAGAATGGTACAGCCAATGCACAAATATACAAATTATAAACAGAAGATAACGGGGTGGGGAATGCCAGAGAGGCAAAAAGGCGATCACCGAGAAACGATCAGTCGAAAAAAGCCACGGAAGCGTAAAGATTTACTTTAGCAGAGGAAATTAAATTTTTGCAATATATTAATTGTCATTGATAATTTAACCCTCGACAATGCCAGTCTTACGCACCGATGATGATCAAACGAAAAATTCGCTGTCAGTCCCTAGAATCCACACCGTCCAAACGATAAGTCTACTGTCAGTCCCTAGGGACTGACGTAGCACTCAACGTGTTAAACGCGATTTTCGTTCGTAGCGACGCTGGCAATAAGGACATAAAGCAATCCATCGCTTAACTTGGACCTGCGGTCCTAGGGCTGCAATAGCGGGTGCCGTTTCTCGGCTAGAGCAACGCATTTACGCGGGACCAGACATTTATGAGTCCCTCGGTCCTATCAGTTCTTTTCGCCGAACGCATATATGCGGCGCTCATGCGCAAAGGGTTTACTCCGTTGGCACTACGTCGATTATAGGCACTGGCCGAAAAGTGACAAAGATCATCGATAGACCGTAGAGGGACCGAGTGAGATAGGATATGGCAGAATGGGTGTAGTCTCTGAAGTTATTATGAAACAATAAACCAACGATCTTTCACGCAATTTCACTATGGCCCGCCGATGATCTTCGTCATTTTTCGGCCAATAGCGATCACTGCCTATAATCGAGTGCCAACGGAATTAATCACCAGTGAGGATGAAAACACGCTTCTCGGTCGTACAGCACCTGTCGCAGGGAGTGGAAGAAGACAAGGCTCGGAACGATACTTGGAATTAAAAATATACTTACATTCGATGATCAAGTATTATTTCATTGCGTTCCAAATATCGAAAGAAAATTACTTTCTCTGCACGACGAATAAACTCGACGCGAACATCGAAAGGGTTAAGAAGGGTCGTTTAGGCCATGGTAAGTTTAGTGTCGAAAAACGTCGTCGAGCAATGATCAAAGTACACGAGGTACTTTGTAAGTATATAAAACTTAAGAGAAGAAGAAGACGCGTTAGCACCGTAGACTATGAAAGTGCAAAGAGGACGACCGATACCCGAGAAGAAAGTAGCCCATCAATTGCGTGCAGATGAAACGTAAACGTTTTATCTCGGTGTTGGAATTCTAATCTCCCGCCTTGGCCGTAAACACCAAACACGTGACCCAGTCGCTAAGCAACCTGAACGTCTCCGTGTAGGCCTTCGTGTGTCATGTAACGTTTCTTTTCTACGATATGTCTTGTTAATTATACGAATGCACGTGTCGCTATTATTAGACTGTTCCCTGCCAGAATCCTGTTTAATCCGTTAAAATAACTAACACTCGGAACAGAAATTAGCGTTAATGTACCTGTGCGATAACGGGATCACGAAAGCTGAACGAAGGAGAGTCTGCTAGCAGGCGAACGTGAAGGATATAGAGAGCAAAACGAGGAAAGTGGAAGCACTCTTGGGATTATCTATCATAATTATCAATGAGGATTTTAATGAACTGATTATACAAAGTAAGAAGTAGACTACGGATGTTAAATATCTAATGTCTTGGTCTGTTAATATACTCGACTCGATAGACTGTAATCATACTCGTACACGAAAGGGCTGTAATCATCGAAATACTTTTTCACGAGTCGTTAGATTCTGATGAAAAATTCGATAGATTCTCGAAATCGCTATTATAACGGAAAGTTATGCGTACGCAAAATCGGTAGAGAAAATTAGATACGTTTCACTTCTGCTAGAGACAGCTTGGCTACTACCGACGCCAAACAGCGTTGATGTCCGTGTTTCCTACTTTTTATTAGTTTCTCTTGGTTTCCGTAACGCTGCTATTTTATTTATTAATTAACTTGATGTTAAGCTTGATAAAAGTCATAAAAAGGTATTGCATTAATACAGATAAGTCGATTAGTGAAGCACGCATAACTTTCGATTCTCAACGTGCACGCTTAACGTTAAGACTGTGATTTTTAGAATCTAAGCGTCAAAATATACAAGGTAGAAAACAAATATGCTAAAATTTCGTGATCCGGCAGAGAGGGGTGAAAGTTTAACCCCTTGCACAACGGTGAAACTCGGAAAAAGCTGTACGAAACCCGTGTGCTCGAATGCTTGGGAAAGGAGCTGAACAGCAGAGCCCGAGTGCCAGAATTTGAAACACGGAATGTTATGACTGAGTGCGAGATAGCCGCTCCCGTATTTACATCACGCGATGGAGTTCTTGTGAAATTCAAATTTGAATTTGAATCAAACATTTTTAAAAAATATTGCAATTATTACACGTGATTAGAACAAATTCTGTATGAGTAATAATAATATGATTAATTAATAGTCTGCATGGAAACACACGATCCTATTCGAGATATTCATGTTTGGCCTGAAATGTCGATAACGAGTCCAACTCGTGATAATCATGTTTGGCCCGAAATGTCGATGACGAGTCAGACTCGTGATATCCACGTTTGGTATGAAATTAAACAACGAGTCTGACTCCTGCTAAATATCAAGTTTGGCCTAAAATTTGAAAATAGTGCAAAGGGTTAATCTGCGAAGGTATTTTCTATCTTCAACATATGGAATATATACGTATGTTAAATTGAAATATTTAAAAAGACATGGCACGTGATATGGTAATAAGAAGGACATCCCAAGATCGCGTCACTAAAATTAGGAAATAATTGAACGACTCGTACGATATTTACGATACATTTATTGCAAATACGAACCGTGGTGGCGCTAGTGAGTTAAGTGGAAACTCATCTTAAGGCTGTCGGAACGCTTCCTCGTGGAAGGGTTAGGACTGACATAATTAAGGAGACACGAATCAACGTTATATCGGAATTTCTTCCTGTTTAATTGATGATGATTTCGATTAGTATTAAACATTGTTTCCAAATATTTTTGTGATTCACCGATGGTGCATGTTTACAATAAATGTGTTGTAAGTATTATACTCGTCGTTGAATTATTTTTCAATTTCGCTAATATAATCTTGAAATATTCTATTTGCTGTATACATAATCGCTTCAAATATTTCAGTTTAACGCGTACGTATCACTTCTTAAAAACGGCATATGCAAACGTTCGAGTACTTTCATATACAAGTGTACGTACTCGTACATTCGTATATGCTTTTCTAATTAGGATTTATGCAGTAATATGAACGATAATGAACGCTAATAAAAATGAAAAATAAAAATCTAGATAAACACTGTTGGTCACGGTTGATTATGTTTGCAATCACTGTACAAAAGTTTGTATACTACGTACATATAGGGTGTTTTAAAGACAAGGATTCAATCACCATAGATTTCTATTATCTACGAATATTCGATATCACGAGTGAATTTCTTCGCAACACACTGAACGTAAATTGAAGAAATGGTTTCAATTTGGAAGTAGTATATTAGTTCAAGGTCGTTATAATCACCTAATTCGAATTCCTCGATTCGATTTTCGTAGAATCACTTAAAAACTTAACTACACTTAGAAACTTGACTACGACTCAAAACTATTTGAAGATCTCGATCTATGATCCATAGACGTGAACTTTGCATTGCAACAGAAGGAAAATATATCGGTCATTTATCGCAACGAAGGTTTGCGCTATATTCGCGTTTATGAAATAATTTTTCGACATAATAATCGATATTAGTAATAATCCACGACCTTGAACTAATGCACTTTTTAATCAATTTATCTGTTTACATTCAATGCGCTACGAAGGCGATTACGATTATTGGATATTCGTAAATAATGAAAGTCGATTTCAAGTCAGAAGAACCGATTTAACAGGATTTATGTTTATCAAATATTTCTTATTCCTCTCGAATGCTATAAATCTCAAGTCTTGGATCCATTTTTTAAACTCCCTGTATATATACTTGTCAGAATTATTATATTTTACCTTATCGTTATTTTTGCTATATAAGCCTTTTTTCTTCAAACATCACACAAGAATACACACTTATATATAAGTATATTTGTACATAAGTATAAGTACAATATATAATTTTCAAAAAACAACTTTTTAAACTAGAAATCGGTCAATTCTTGTGTACCAGATTTTACATTTGTTCTTTCTAAATTCACTCTGGATACTGTCGGAAAAAGTATCTTACAAGGCATCTTCATTAATATAAGTAATTAACGCATCAAGTGTCGAAGAAGCAAGTGTTTTACGTTTAAATTAGGATCAAACGTATCTAGGTATTGTCATTTGAACATTAATAGGATATTGCCAAATTTAAAAAATGGAGTTTTCAAATTAAGAAGTACAATATAGTAAAAATGTATTCTCAAAATTTGGTGTTGAAATTTAAAAAAATAAGAAAGCTTTTTCATTGAAACCACATTTTTCAAACTAAAATAGAAAATAATTCGAAAACTAACTGATTAATTTCAAATGCAACTTATTTTATACCTTATACATTTCTCCAAAGACTGGATAAACAATTTCGACTTCGGTTCATTTATAATATTTTTCTCGTTCATAGAAGATCATTCATAGAAGATTTTTCATTCACAGAACGACCTAAAGAAGACGATGCTTCCTTCGAATACTACAGATCAGTGATGGTGAACCTATGTCAAAGGTGAGACGCACTATTTACGGGCAGTAAGCAAAATAAACTAAATAAAAAATGAATTGCAAAATAGAGATGCAATTATTAAGCGAATTCATGAGTCAGCACTTAGTAGAAATGTTATCGAAGATGGAATACTTGGACTGAACACGAACATACAGCAACACATTAAAAGGGGACTTAAATAATTGTAAATAATTTTCGATTTCCCGAATATGTAAAATATAAATTTATTTCATATCGTTTTAATATAAAACGGATGTATTAGAAATATATTTCTTTCTTTTAATGGACCCACAAATAGCGAAAAATTATAGATATTTCTAGATGTGGCATAGCACTAGAGTTTAGCTAGGTTTTATATGAATTTTCACACACCGAGATCGAAAGATTCGCCATTGCTATAGATAATCGTTCAATTTTCGTACCTTTTCTTTTAACTTTGGTTCCTTCTCAGCGTTAACTATCTATGGTTAAGAACAAACTCCATTTTTGATACTTAGATGACTATAGCAGGTGATATAATACAATCTCTATCAACTAAAGTTCCACCTAGAAAACGTGGATAAAATATGCAAAGTTAATAAAATAAAAAAAAAATTATTGAAATATATTCCTATATTCAATTCATACTTCAAGCCTTAATCAGTTACCTGTAGCGCCCCCTTTTGAGAGCGCGCACCTATATGTGTCGCAAAAATCGAGCGACGACGAGTATACTTGTCAATCACAGAGTACGTGTCGTTGTTAAAATATTGGATCAAAAAGATGAGTTTATTTTATAAAATTGGCAATTTTATTACTAATATTTACTTATTTGGTTAACATCTATTCTCTTATTGGTTAGTTTTTATGGATATCTATGAATTTTAGTGACCGTCAAAAAATAGCTAAGTAACTTGGGGCCAGCAGCCATCAATGGGCTCAAAGCCTGGTCAGCGTCAAGCATTTGTCCCGTGATGGACCATCCCTGAAGGAACCCTATCATAAATCAGCTTTCCGACTTTTGCTCTTGCCCCTTTTACGCTACATCTAAAAAACGTTATCATCGCGCATAAATAAATTCGTTATGCGAACTGATAAGCTGTTTCAGCCGGTGCATACGGGGACGCACGAGTTCATCTCAAATTATTCATATTTTTTATTCGTTTGTTTTATTCCGGCCTGGCCTCAAAATATTCTAAACATCTTGAAATTTCAGAATATGTTTTGTTTTTCACAAAAATTGCAATTTAAATAGCCAATGGTCGCTACTTTTTACGCGTGACGAGTATACTCGTCGTGACACAAAATCCTGCCACTTCTCCATGACGAGTATACTCGTCCATTACAGGTAACTGGTTAAAGAGCCACAGCGTATTGGCAACCCTTGAAATTAATTATATGTCACATCGTGAATATAGTAGGCCTTCGTTGATACCGTACATCACAGGTAACTGGTTAAAGAGCCACAGCGTGTTGGCAACCCTTGAAATTAATTATATGTCACATCGTGAATATAGTAGGCCTTCGTTGATACCGTGTACAATACTCACGTGCTATAGATCTCTAAGAAAATCTATATTAATCGTTATAGACATATGGTTATATTATTGACATTCTATTTCAACTTCCATCCTCTGATATTATATTAACAGAAATGGATGCGACAAAAATTGATATACATTTCAAAGATGTAAACCTTCCATTCCAAAAGAAGTTTAATTCCAAATCACAAATGGTTCAGCAAAAATAAATTCATGAATATCAGTTACTGTCAGAGCTGCCACTCAACAATAATAAATACTTTGACGTTCGATGTGCAAATATGCGATATGCAAACTAATATATTTTGCATATTTCCGTGAAGATCGTAATACGCGTATGCATTATATGTCGCTTTGGTATCTATTTCGCTAGATTTAGCTGCGGTCATAGATGAATTGTCAAGCTGTTACGCGACGCTCGCGATAAATCGCAACACGTACATCCTGCCAGTGTTTCTATCAATTAATAAAAGAATTATTATCGCATTGTTACGTGCGTATCGTCGTTTCGTAACGCATGCATAAACCAATAGATAACTGTTGTCTAGAATGACCAGTTTCGTTCTATCGTGCAAAGTTTCTTCCATAATAATTCAAAGATAGTCGTTCGACACTGCGACCTCCCCTCAAGTTTACGATCAGAACGTGACTATGCGCTTCTTCCGAGAAGTGTCATTTCTGCGAGTGTTTTAAATTAGTTTATGATCACGAGACGCGTGGAACTCAACGAAGGGTTAGAGATTTGACCTCTCCTGTTCAGTAGCGATAAACGGAACGCGATCTTCCGCAGAATTTGAGAGACGTTGACGCCACGTAGACTACTGACCCTTGGTATAATGGAACCATTTAGAGAGGATCGACGAATGGACACATGGTCTTACACTGCCGCTCAAAAGTATGCAGACACTTGCCCATTTTATAGACACTACGAGATATAACGTTTATTATCGTTAAATGATTATTGCTATAATTCTATTGCGAATGCATGTATATTATTGTATCTAGATAACGTCACATTGAGCAATTGAAGTCTTTAATTCCTTTAAATAAATAAGTATTTACGCAAGATACGTAGCACTGCATTACTCTCTACATCGCGTGAATGGTTTGTATGACTTTTCTCTTTTATTATACGATGACTGATCTATTCTAGAGCGTTTCTCAGCCTTCCTTAGGCTGATATTAACTCTCTGCACTCCGTATTATTTTTCAATTTCGTTGCCAATAACTCCCTACTATTTTAAGTATTTTGTTTGAAATTTACTTCACAGGACAGTTCCTTGAGTGCTACTTATTTTAAAGAATTTTGTTTACCGATTATATTAAATACAGTTCTCAAATATTATTGCAATTTATATTTTCAATTTAAGTAATTCAAGTAGCTACTTACTTTCTGTTTTCCTGTTTAGTAAATAAAGAATCGAAAAATTTCGAGCGTAACTCGACGTAGGAGTAGCTGTGATGAAAACTGATATCGTGTCACACTCGACAAAATAGTGCAAAGGATTAATATTTTAAAACATAACTCAATGTGGAGACATTTCGGATAGGAGTTTAGAAACCGTTCTGTTCTTCTTTCGAAGTCAGTTCGATTTTAATGCTTGGGATTGCACGGTGGGTACTAAAGGAAACGAATTAAGCGTGGAAATCCATTCTATAACTCTCACACTATCCAAAGAAGGATATTCTGTAAGCGAAATTGGGAGGAAAGTGGACGTAGCTATAGAAATCCATTCTACAACTCTCACACTATCCAAAGAAGGATATTCTGTAAGCGAAATTGGGAGGAAAGTGGACGTAGCTAAATGTCGCGTTGACTACAGTATCAAAAGTTACGGTTTCACAGAAATTTGTCGGTAAGAAAAAGGACCTGAAAGGCGCAGAAAAATTACTGAAACAGAAATTGGCATATTATAACTATGAGTAAGAGAAACAGAAGAGACACTCTGTCCCCGAAATAGTTGCAGAAATTAATAAAACGAGGAATGGGACAATTTCGATGACAACGATGAAAGGACGCGTTGCAGAGGATGGCTTCTGTGGTTTTGTTGCAATGACGAAATTTTTATTAAAAATCCAAAACGAAAGAAAAAGTCTTCAATAGGCTAAGATATAGATATTGGATATTAGAAGATTGGGAAAATCTATTATGAACGGATGAATCCGTAAGCGATCTTTAGAATAGATGGCGTAAACAGTCGAGCAACAGGCAGAGTCCTCGACTATTTACGTCTAACTTGGGGCTGTCAATGGCGGGACGATGGATCGGAGGGTGTTCAGCCCTTGGAACCAAAGAGTAGTCAGTCAAATAAAGACCTTCGGAAAGAAAAGTCGAAACATTCATCTACTTCTCTATCCTTCGATCACAAATCTAAATTCCAAGTGTTTGGGTTCTAATATCCGATTTTAGTTCGCCGCAAGATGAACGAAAAATTAAACGATAATTGTGTGGTGCTCACTGTTAAACATGCAAGTCGTTCAATTATGGTACGGGGTTGTTTCAGTAACAATATAACGGAAGATTTATTGAAAATAAGCGGTATTTTAGAAAAAGGGGCTTATTTAAACATTTTACGACAGAACTCCATTCCTTCGAGGCACAGAATAATTGGAAATAATTTCACATTTATGTACAGGAATGATCTAAAAAACACATTAAAAATATGTCGAAATTATTTAATTATCCATTTAATTTATACGAAATTTGATATAATATAAATCTAATTTATCCATCAATATATACGAAAGGCGTAAATTTACGTCCTCTGCATTCTTTTACTATAACACCTTTTACTGTTTTACCAATCGATTCAACGTGGAATTTAACACTCTAAGTAACACAGCAACCAAGTATCGGCAATTATTTCAGTATCTTTCAGTCAATTATCTTCATATTATTCAGTTGCACCAATTCGTACGTACGTTCTCGCATCGTACACTAATTCGTGCAAACCTATTTCTTTACTACATATGTAAGTATTTATTTATTTAATTTTGTGTCTAATTTTTCATTTTATCCATTCCTTATTTTTCTAAATAACATAGTATGTCCTAAAAATTGTTTCTGTCATCCTTTTATTATCTTTATTTGTTCATTATCGTTTTATTATCTTTATTTGTCCATTATCGTTTTATTATCTTTATGTTAAAATTGTTAAAATGAATTTGTTCCTTAATACCAATTTTCCATTTTTTTCTTTATATTTAATTACCACCTATTATCATTATCATTGAAGGAATAACTTACGATTTAAGTTAAGTAAATTAAAGTAGCTTAAAAAGTTTCTTAAAGTGAATAAAAAAATAGGTATTTTAATTTATTTGCAATTATTATTTTTTTAAACCCTAAGAATGGTATTTTAAAGTGTATTTTTCAGTGGACGACCAGTCGCAGCGACTGAAATGTGACGTTCGCGCCCTTTATATTGATAAATTCCTCCGAGATCGCGCTGCAGTGAGAAGGTTAATTAATTAGAAAAAGATCTAATGTAAAAATATCGGCATGACCGCCCCAATCTCCCAATTTGAAATCCGCAGAAAAATAATCGGATCACTTGGATAAACAAATTCGAAAACGATGTCCAATATCAGAAAAAACATCTATAGGAAGTTTTACAATCGAAGTGGAATATAATTGACGGCGATGAAATGAAAAAATGAACCATTTAATCAGATTCTAAAAATGGATGTTAATTAATATATTAAATTTACAATTACCCAACAATGCATGGAATATCGAAGTAAAATAATTCTACGTCTTAATTTGCATACGATTTCTTATTTACCGTTTTAGAAATATCGTCGACCTTATGGCAAAAAGTCTTCGAATCACTATTTTCCTGTAACGAAAAAATCGCCGAGTGCAAAGGGTTAAAACACCCGGTAGATATATCGATGTGAAGAAGATATAATTGTTTTTTGTTGTTCTTGAATTATTTGATGAATTATTGGTTAAATGCATTTTCTAATACTGTACAAACTAGCATACATAAAATTTAATCAAGTTTATTAAAAATTTCATAATTTCTTTTAAATAATTATATCGCGAGGGATTAAGTAAGTGAAAAGCGTTATGTCGAATTTCGTCGAAATTTATTATGCAGAAGGGAGGCTGGTACCGATAAAACGGTGGAGCTCTTAGCAAAATGGTCTATATCGCTCCTGGGTCGCCAAAGAACTGCAATATTCCAGCTCTGATCCACGCGTCGTAGTCCGCATGGGGACTGGTCGTAAAGACATAAACTAGGCCCCTATTGATTCGGGACTCTCGATGTGGCTAGGAGTGGAAAAGTGGTTTTCTTCTTCGCAACTACGGATGCGTTCCTACATAATTGTTCATATAATAGTGTAGTATCGCAGGATTTCCACCTCGTGTATAGGTGGTTAACGACTTCTGCATAGGTGGTTACCCTTCTGCATGCCTCTACTTTGTCCCAGTCTCTGCTACCCTTTTGATCTCTTGTTTCTCAATAACATATTGTAGTATCGCAGGATTTTCATCTCGTGTATAGGTAATATTAGCTTAGAAAGTCACCGAGGGTTCGAGGGCCAGGTCGGTCGGAAAAACCCCGGCGATGCGTCAGGCCCTTAGCATGACCATATTTGGTCATGTTGGGGGAGCTTTTTGGGGAAGATATAAAGGAAGGCAAAAGTGGTCAGCGGACAGTTCTTGTGTAGGGTTTTTAGAGGGAGTTGTATTTGAGTTGTAATTGTGTTGTTAAGTCGAGTTGTAATCTTAAGTTGTAGTTGTAGTCGATATATCTGTATTCGTAGACTTCATCGTCACCACATATTGTATTATTATTTTATTACTAATAAATAGTATTATTCACCACCACCCAAATCTCTACAATAGTTATATAGTTATATAATTGTTTTTGAATTATTTTTTGCATTTGCATATTTTTTACATTTCTAATACGGTGCAAACTAGCATACGTGAAATTTAATCGAGCTTATTAAAGATTCCATAATTTTTTTAAATAGTAGCAAGAGTTACGGAAGCGTCCAGAAACTTTTGAGCGGCAGTGTACGTGCTATACGCTGGTAGGGCCAGTAACAGGGCGTGGACAGAGCACGAGGACTAGCTCGGTCCAGATTTATCGGAACACATCCCATCGAGTCAGGCTGTGGTCAGTTTTAACCAAGACACTCCGTTGTTTCCGATTTGTGCACGGTGTTGTTCGTGCGAGCTTCTGAACTCTTGTCCACTTTAGCTAAATTGCTAAACCCACCAATCGTTCGAATTGATTGTCGGTTTACTAAATGCTTTTGACGTTGATTAAATAAATACCTACGTCTCTTTCGCATTCGTTCCTGCTCGTTTTGTTAGTCAAATCGTGAAACGTCGCTTATTTTTATAAGTGTTCAGATTCTGAGCGAGCGTTGAGACGGAAAAATAGAAAATAGGTTTTGAACAAGTATGTTTTAAAGGGATTCCATCAAAGGAGTTATTTAATTCTTAGGAATTATTGGCCGGTTATTCGACCAATTCAGATACGAATAGCTACGTTGGTTTTTAGACCAGGAGCATAATGATACCGATTATATTTCGTAACCTGCTGCTTCCCTAGGGGTTAAAGTGGCAGCAATTTCAATAGGTAAGAATTGGTTCTAGAGGTTGATTCGCTCGCTACTGAATTCGAAGATAATATAGCTTATTCGGGAAATTCTACAATCGAAACTTTCAAACTCGTACACTGGCGTAAGCAAATGTAGTCGTTGTGCGAATTTGTCAGATTATCAAATGTTTGTCGGTTTTTAGGCGGTAGTCCTTGTCGGTGGAATTGAGATCCTAAATTAACGATAATGCGAATTATTTTCGGAAGTAAAACAGAGAAAAGAGTTTGTTCAACGAGAGTTCAGAGTTTTATCTTACTTTCTTTTTTATTTATTTGTAATTATTAGTAAGTCAGAAATATATACAGTCAAGTCTCCAAAAACGCGATTTTCATATAACGCAATGAGGAAATTGAGACAGTTCTATAACTTCGTTCCTTATAACGCGTTTTTCGTACAAGAACATTACAACAACTCAGATGGCTTGAAAAATTTATCTATGGCAGCACTTATTCGATGCGTTAAATTTTTGAATGTAATTGACATTTATTATTCCTGGGTTATCGATTCCAGTTATCAGAGAATGAGCAAACGATATAGTATTGCTCTCTTTTAATTTATTCTAAGATGCCTTAAAACGTGTTCAGACGTATGTGTAATAAAGTTCTTTCGGCTTGCTTAATTAACGTTATTGGAATTGTAGAGAACATTAGAGAACATCTAGATAAAATTTTTGATATGCTGTATTATTTAACTGAAAAAAATAATTACCGATGCGCAGTGCAAAATTTAAAAGAGAATTTCAAAATTGCTTGGCTCCGTATAAAGAGGTCTTGGAAGAAGTACAAAATAAAACTACATTTGGAAACCAAGAAGAAAATTTGCAAAGTAAGGAGGATTTTCGGTCAATTAGAAGAAAAAGGATTAGACTGGAAATATTTGACAGTGATGATGAATAATAAAACAGTCTAATTGTGGTATCGTTTATGTATGAACTATATGATAAGAATGTCTGAATTCTGCTTAGACTGAAGGCGGTTTCACAAGAGTGTTTGAGAATAAAACATTTGTCTCGGAAATAAATATAAATAAGAAGAAATATGGAATAACATCGATGGATAAGAGAACTTACGATGGAAAAGATTTTAATAAGGGTTTTGATAGGCGCCCAAAAGATAATTATACAAAACAAAGTAATAAACCGTTTAATTTTAACACGTTAGAATCCTATTTTAAACTAGGATGCGTCACTGATACGTATCAAATTAAGTTTATTTGTTGGAAACAATTTTTTTAGTTTATAATTTTATTATACGAACTGTGTATTATATTCGATAATACCTAAATTTAAATACGTAAAAATCCACATATTCGTTGCCATTTCTATGAAAATATTTTATTTATTAACCGTATCAATCGTAGCTTGACACTTTGTGAATGCAGTTTTCATAACGCGTTATAACAATTCATACAACGCGGTACGAATTAATCGCGTTACAGGAGATTTGACTATAGTTCGTTTCTTGAAATTATTGAACCAATGTTTCGTACTTCATTGTGAACACCATAACCGTGGAATTATAAAATTATTAGCCCTGCTCTTTGGGTCTATTAGCGAGGCAATCGCCCTGTAGTATGATGAACCGTAGTATAAGTCGAGTAGAGTTTATTGCCTATGTTGAAATAAGCACTACCGAGGCTGAGGACAAGGTGTGAACAGGGCTTTACAATCTTCGATAATCTCCGAAGTGATCTTCAGGGACTTTTAGTCATTCTAGGACCTTGTATTAGATAATTGAATGCTTCAAGCGTAATGTTGCAATTGAACTGTCATACGTGTTGGTAAGCTAAATCAAGTATTGGCAATAAAGACTCTGTTTACTTCCTAGTTATCTAAAGCTTCGCGAATTTAAAATTAATGGAAGCTTAATAATAGTTGCAAAAATAATTCAAATTGCGAAATAATTCAAATGACGAATGTTCACCAACCTGCGAGTGGAATTTACTTTTGAAAATTGTCAAGAAAGTATAGTATCGTCGCAGATCTATAGCTGTCTATCGCTAACGATATTGATCCCGCTATAGCGAGCGACCGTCGCAACCTAATCGAACACGAACGAGAAGACTCCGATGCGTGCGTTCGTATCGAACGCGTGTTTCAAACTGTATTAATCTTGTTATATTTTTCTTTGCTTTATTAACCGTTTTAGTGGCTCGCAGCGTGATCGCGCTGTTGGGGTGCTGTGCTGAAACGTGCCACGGCGTGTAGTTCACGGCTCGGTTCCGAGTGTAGCGCACTATCAGTCATATAAAAATTTCCTCGCTTAATTACTATTTTTTTCAATTAAACCTAAGCCGTGTGCATAAATAAGTAACTTTGCTTAATGTACTTTTATGAAAGTAGCTGTTACTATGCCTAGTAATTATCTATCCCGATTAAACGAAGGAAGCGCTATCGCGCCGCGTGGCGCTATTCAACACGGATTTTAAAACCCCCTGGCACTAAAACGGCAAAGTAACTTCGTTCGGACGAGTTTTCATGAAAAATGATAAATTTAAGAAAAAGGTGATGGAAGTCAGTACAGAAATAGAACGAGACTGTAGATGATATGTCCTACTCGCGATGAAAACTGGTGGAGCAACCACCTACTGATATCGCAAGATTTCTGGTAGACACGTAACGGTAACGCAGTGTGTGTGTACGTGTGTGGGTAGTTACAGTATTTGATTAGTAACTTATTATAACGTATCTTTTATTACCAAGGTTCGATGCGAAGGAAAATGGCAATTACGAGAACACTGACATAAAACAAAAATTACAAAGGCATGTAATTTGAAATGAGCTTACAATTTCAAAAAATGCGACATTTCGAACGGAAACTAGCTCTATCTCGATTAAAGAGAAGATTTCAATGTAGAGCTTGCAAGAAATTTTCCTTTTTATAGATTTCAATTCTTCGGCGCTTGGAAGACACGTAGTTAAAGGAAAATTTCGAAATTGGTTAAATTAGCAAAGTTATAAGAGCTTACGTGGATTTAACTTTATGGCTGCAACTTTGAACACGTTTCTCGCTGAACTGGTGGAGAAAATTTCTCAAGAACTATTCGATTCGTTTAAATGAATTTTTTTCAGTTATAAGCTGTACTTCGATACAGACAGTGAACTTCTGACATCTTAAACTTTCTCGAATTTACTCATTCGTGACGTAAAATCGTGACAAAATTGGTAAAAACAGAGTGACATGTAATTACCAAATATAACAAAAATTTTCATTCCTTTAGGTTCAGTTTCGAAAATTTCACGTATTTTCAGAATATATTCGATTCTTTTATTTGATGCTTATAATCGGAAAGCTAAACGTCTCATTGACAGGACAGGATTTTTCGAGGACTATTACAAAATGTAGCGCTCTTAATGTTTCAATGAAATAAAAAATTATGCAACTTTTTATATGTTCAAACTATATTAAATAAAATGCCAAAAAGCACAAATTATCATTCTTGTTAATTACGTACGCTTTTTCATTATGAATAAAAAAATTGATGATAGCATTCTATGAAAAAAATAACTTGACCTTGATATCTCATTCATGAGGAAGAGATTTATACCACATTACATTCCTCGTCGTACCAAACAATTGTTATCTTAATATTTTTTTTTTTAGCTTTCGTCAGTCTAGAGATATTCCACTGAGCCTAGATAAAACAGACACCCTGTGTGTTACAGAGAATTCTTAATTTGGTAACATGTATATACGAATAAAGAAATATTAAAAGGAAAAATTATAGATATTTAGAATACTAATGAAAAAGAATGTACAAGAAAATTAGTTAAAAATGTGCCGGATCGTCTAAGTTTAATAAGACATAAAGGAGGACCAACTAATTATTAACTATGAAAACATTAATATTTTGTTTATTAAAACTCGTAAAATAAGAATACTTTTGTGACACGAATTTTGTTGATATTTACTAAAATTGTTATCTTCGTTACGTTAACATATCTTTTTATAATAAAATTTATGGTGTTTTAAAAATTTAGTTATTTCAACATACAGTAACCATTACAAGAATTTTCTAAAATTCGTTATAAATAAATAGCATTCGTTCAAAGCAAGTGTGATTTATTTTCTATCCTGCAACTCTAATATTTAATTCCTCAATTCGAAAATTAATTAATCTCTAGTCGATTTATGACGTAATTCGTTCGATTCTTCAGAACCGACCATCCGAAAACCTGATTATCCGAACGGATTTGTCTGCCAATTAATTCGGATAATCCACGGTCTACTGTAAATCGTTCAACCAAAACCTAATCACTGCCGCAATATCAAAGGATTACGATAAAAACGTTAACTAAATCCAGAAAGATCCAACATTAGAATAACGTTTAACCAGTAAAGATAATACTAACTTTGTGCCTAAGAGCTTAACCGTTGATGCAGGCTAAAACTTAAAGAGAAAAATGAATTTTTACAGTAGACGAACCTACGAAAATTAATTCTGGAACAATTTACGTGCTTGAATTTTAATTTACAGTATGTTGAATTATTTTGCAATGAACTTGCTGTATCAGTGGGAATTTTAATTAATACGCTAGGTATTTCTATTGATACGAATTTTAAAACTTGTAAAAAGATAACAATTGTTCGAAACGGTAATCGAGGAAGTATTATACACCATGGCATTAATATAATCTCTATAATATGCAAAATGAATCCTTTATGCTTGAAAAAACGATTCCCAGTTGCCACTTGGCAAAATTCCAAGGATTGATAATCGATATTGAATTTGAAATAATATAAGAGTACATGTAACATTAATTGTAAATGGAACAAAACGCTTGTATGCGTTAATTTATACGTACATATTACTTTCTATGTTATTGCAAAAAATAAAATAACAAATTATTGGAAAAAATAATAAATGAAAAAGATTTCGAAAAACTTCTCCACAGCGAAAAAGTGTTCGAGGGCAGAGTTAATTTTTACAAGTTTATACAAATGCAGTTGTATAATTATTATTCGCTATAACAACGCAATGAATTAGCAACCATTATTGAGAAAGAGAAATCCTAAGCTTCTTGCTTTAGAATCAACTGTCGGTGAGTAATGTTAGATTCGAATTTCGCGGGTACGAGCGATGTCAAAATGCTCCGCTAGATGGCGCGTGTGTCAACGTTCCGATCTAGTTAGTTGCATCTATGCTTTTCTTCGTCTATGTCAGAATTCCATTTTATTCTTCGTTTCCTTTCTTCCGCTTTGTACAATATCATGTTTGAGAATTCGCATATGCGAATTTACAATCATATCTTTAAGTATCGTTGAAATGTAATTAAACCTTTCTACTTGTAACACATATATTTCTCATTTCGAGTGTTTACCGAATCTATCGGGAAATACCATTCTTTCTATTACAAGTTTGTATACTGCATGAAAATTAAAGGAAAAAATAGAGAAACCATGAACATGTGTATATTTTTTATATATTTTAGTTTCACATTACTTGTCGGAATATGTCATTCTCACGGAGAATGCATCGCGCAATTATGGAACGATCTCCATGGCAGGTAAATTTTTAGCGAGAATATCGCAGAAGCGATTAAAAATGATAAATAAAAATTCGGATTTCGATGACACGAGGGGCAAAAGAGAACAGAGAAGCAGAGATATATTGCTTCCCATCTGCGTGGTTTTTCTAAAATTTATGTAAAAATTTATGTAAAATCGGACACTGTATCGCAGTTGATAAATATGACCCATCCCAACGTTGCAACCTATTTCGACGATTTCAAAATTTTAGGTGTTCCGAATTATCATGGAGAAATAAAATAAAATCAACGAGTGGCGCTACAGGTCACGTGAAAAATTTGAAAAGAACGTAATATTATCTACAACGATTTCTTTCGCGTCGCAAAAATTCACGACTACATCGAAGAAAGTAAATTGGTGCTTACAGATTCTATAAAGAAACAAAAAAAGAAAAAATAGAAAATAAATATCACAAGCTATAGTATTCTTTACTAATTTTCATTTCAACTACAAAAAAATTTCAGCAATGTAAAATATTTTATCAATATTTAACTCCTTTTCGATCACAAACTCGAAACGACTATAGTTCTCTGGGTTTTAAAAAGACAATTATCGCGCAACGATTTATTAAGCACGCATCATATTATAAATAGGATGAGAAGAGGGCAAGAAAATATCGTAAAATAGTATAATACTATAACGCTGCAAGGTGTCGCTGAGGTACCTGAGCGTTCGCCGCTATAATGTTTTCAAAGCTATAATATGTAAATGTTTTCAGTGGAACGATCATCGCGTACCGATTCAAGCCTAATACGAATATAATTAAGACCTTTGCACGCTAGGTTTATTATTATAGGCGTTCAGAAGTTTCTCCACATCAGTGCGGTGAAATACCGAACGAGGGTCATTATGCACCAAGAACTCGAACCTCTCTTAACCTTCGACACCTTGCTTGGTCCCTTCATAGTAATTGCCATGTCGTAAACTCTCAGCCTGCCTTAGGCTCTGGCCCATCAGTGTTAGGGCTGAGGAGGGTGGGCGTGAAGTGTCGAACTGGGGCTAGTCTGTTTCTTATTGGCTGCTGAATATTTCGCCTGGTCCCAACTAGCGTAAATAAGAGATACAAGACAGATACTGGGGACCTCGGGCGCTTAAAACGTTCCAGACTATAGAGGAGCTAACTGCACTGGCTGTAGAGTACGTTAAAGAAGTAATTAGATACAGCAATTTTTGCAAAATTTTATGCATTTACAACCATGGTATTTTTGTTATATTTAACTTATTAAACTGCTCGTTAGTAAAATTAGAATGAAAAGAAACGACATTACTATTACTAATTAACGCTTGAAGAATAAACATTTTGTTATAAACTTGAAGAGAAAATTAAACGCGAATGTAGAGAGTACGTTTAATCCTTTGTGCTCGACGATTTTTTCGCTAAAGAGGGGTACGAGTTGAAAAATTTTCTTCCATAAGGCTGATGATATTTTTTGAGCAGTAAATAAGAAATCGTATAATAATTAATACGTAGAATTATTCAATTTCGATACCTCGCACACTGTTTCGTTATTTTAAATTTGATATATTAATTAATATCCAGCTTCGAAATTTTATCGAATGATGATCTAGAGACACCTCTCGAGAGCAAAGAGTTAATTTATATATAGATTTATTATTTATAAACTGTGCGAATGATGTTATTTTTGAATATAGAGAAATTTGATTTCTTTTATTGTTGATAAAATAGTTCACAAATGTAATTATTTGCATTTTTGTTATAACGATTTTCTTTCGACTGTTTCAATTTGACCAAGGAACAAGATAAATTTGCACAATGCTCGTAATAAGCCAAAAGTAATAAAAATGATACAAATAATAAATAGAATGATCTATGTCGGTGTCAGTATGGGTTCGAACCTTAACAAAGGTAGCAATATTATTTCATAAAAGCAATTACCGTTACAACTACCGGTCTTTAATGGATACCTAACCATAGTGGGCGTAGATAACAAATAATATTTACTTATATTTCAGTGATAAGATGAAGGTAAGTAAATATATAAATTACCATTCTATCACGATACGAGTCGATATTAATATTTTTAAAAACAAGCATATTTTTAGTAATTGAAAAAAGGAAAATTCTGAGACCAGTCTTTTCGACTAGATTGGTAGTTCTAGCGTTAAATACAGCTGCAGCTTAGAAATCTCGTTTGATAATACCCAAAGCTTCCATTACAGTTTAAAAACAAAATAATCGATGAAAAATCCTTAGAACGAAACGAGTCGTTAGCTTAAATTATAATTTGAACTAAATAAAGTATTTCGATATATATGAATGTTTGAAAATCGACTCTGCAATACGGACGATCCGCCATTTCTCGGAACCTTCGACAAACGATATTAACTTTGTAATCGAAGACCTGGAAGTTATTATCGCGCGTTTCTCCAAGCGGAAATCAGCTTTACATACGACACAGGCAATTTCCCGACTGGGAGAAAAGAAACCGGTAATAAAATGTCCTATCAGACACATCGCGACGTAAGCGCCCTCTCGATCTCGTTAGAAATCCCTCAGTTTAGAGTCCGTATACAGTGATGTAATTGACGTTATTGAAAATATAGATATCGGTATAACAACAGTATATCAGCACCGTAAAACTAAGTAAAAGAAGTTCCTTCACGATTCTGCGTTATATTATTTATTTCTGTAACAATACGAATTATAACGATTTTATAGTTTTAAACAAAAATTCAAGAATCCAAGTGCTATTTCATTGTTGTCTTACAAGGAGACTGCAAAGCCTTTGAATCACCGGTTTGGTTCAGATTTTGTAGGATGATAAATTTAGTTCCCCTAATGGTGAAGGTATATGATTATAGGTGTCATTACTCGATAATTTTTAACATATTTGCAATTGAAGATTTATCGTAGGTTTCATTTTAACCCTTTGCACTCGAGAGGTAATCTTCAGTCACCATTTCATAAAATTTGGAAGATCGATATTAATTAATAAAGCAAATTTAATGTAATGTAACAGTGTGCGAGGTATCGAAATCAAATGATTCTACAATTCTATTATTATATTATTCTATGATTCCAAATTCTTTATTTACTGCTTAAAAAAGTATCGTCAGGTTTTTAGTAGAGAATCTTTGAATTTCTACTCATCTCTAGTCAAAAGTCATCGAGTGCGAAGGGTTAATTCTGTTTAGACACATTACTATCTAGTGGTTTGGTGTAGTGGCAACAGACCAATATTCCTACGCGGTAGGACCCGTGTTCTCAACTCCGGGAAAGACGAAAATAATCTTTTTTTTTTTTCAATATTTTCTCATTTCGTATGCATATTTTACATATATTTATTACTTATATTTTGTATTACTACACATTTTTATATTATTTGTTATTTATATGTTATATTACTATATATATTTTTGTATTATTTATTATTTATATTTTATATTGCCATAGGCATTTTTATATTATTTATTATTCCTGTTTTATATTATTATACATATTTCGATATTATTCATTACTACTTATTATTCTGTGATAAACATTTTTAATTATTACTTATTATTCTGTGATAAACATTTTTCAATATTCATATGAACGATAATAGCAAACAAAATTTTTGCGAGATATCTAGTAAATTAAGACATTTTATTTGCAATTTATTTAAACTCCATTGTGTATCTTTATATGTACAAAATTCACATAAAATAAAAATGAATTCAAAGAAAAAGATTATTCTCTCTGGAGTTGATCCCGGGGCCCTACCGCGTGGGAATACTAGGTCCGTTGGCACTATATTATTATTACATAATAACCTCTCTAAACAAACTGGAATTAAACCTTCGATAAATCTTCAATTGCAAGTATCTTAAAAATTATCGAGTAGTGACTCCTATAATCATATACCTTCACCACCAGGGGAACTGAATCTACGATCCTACAAAATCTGAACCAAATCAAAGGGTGACTCAAAGGCCTCGCTATCTCCTTTTTAGTAAATAATATTGAAACGTAATGTCTAATATACTAGCAAAGAATGGCGAATCCAAACGTGAAATTATTTTTACGAATATATAAAGTGAGAGAAATCTTTATTTTAATAGTGTCACCCTGCATCGAGATCTATTTTGCTTCGAGGAAAATTTATAAGCTGGATGGTTCCTCGAAGTTAGGCTAAATGACGCAATGGGCTGGTGTCACAGAGCGGTATGGGAACCTTGCTGACGGGTTCAAAGGACGACACTTTTCCACAATCCACCGTGCTGAACGTATCACAGAAAAACTCGAGCCCCCGTTTATTTTATACCATCGACAAATATAAAATACAACTAATATCAGAAAATATTAGCATCTCGAATCAAACAAACTTGGAACCCCGAATGGTGCTCCAAGAAAGCAAGTAAATTAAGCAATAGCTCCGATGACTTCTTCGAAAATAGTATAGGAAGACCTACTAACAGACGAGACCAAGTCGTACTGAATAGGATCCAGATCGGACATTCCAGAATTACTGAAGAACATCTTCTGAAAAAGCACCCCCACTCTACGAGAAGTGTCAACATCCCTTGACCATCCAACACACCTTATTTCACTGTAAGGAATACGAGGCCTCACGAACCCAGGCAAAGGTTCCTAACTCGATAAAAGAAATCTTTAACAACACTGAAAACGCCAATAACATCCTCAGATGTCAACGAGCAATTACATGAATACATTTACTACCTACCCTAACGTTTCATGTCGCTAATGACCTTCCTGTCGATACGACTTTTAAGCACTCGATTAAAAAAAAATAAAACACAACTAATGATAGAAGTTCTTGTTAAACATTATTAACCCCCTCTTTGCCACAATAATTTAATATAAAATTTTAATTTCAAGTATGTGACAGAATTAGTGTTTGGACGTATGTTCTACTTTAGTAATAAATTATTCGGAACATGATATTGCAATTTTTACACCTATCTCGAGCAATATCTTGACTCAGGAATAATATCCTGACGCATGACACGGTAAGTCGTGCTCTTTTCAATCGAAAGTCAACGTGATTAATGAAGAACAAATTGGCCAATTAGTACCATAAGCTGTATTCGAAAGTTCTAATCACATGGTAGTCAACATGTCATAAATTACAGTGCAGTCACTTGGAGAAAATTCACATCCATGCGAAAAAATGCGTCACTGCGTAACATAACTGCAAGCACAACGCAAAGAACGTTAGAGTGCTTTTGACATTCTATCTAAGATTGAATTGCAAGACACAGCTGAAACAGGTACACGTTGATGGTGCATCTCGTTCGTTTGTCAAGTCGCTTATCAAGAAGACAGAATTGAAACAAATATCGTGTAAAAGAGTATCCAGCCAGAAAGTTGATGACAGTTAAATGTATTTTAAACATTGCATCTTAAGAGAAAGAACAGTCGTTCAATATCGAGTATTTAGGATAAATACACTATTTATTTATGAAAAACAACCAGGTCGAACGCCGTTATTTTAGACACCCTTCTTATCGTTAGACCAATAGACATCGAGCTCGAGTCTTTAGGACAACTTTGTACTTCATTCATCCATCTATTTAACACGTTAAGTGCCCAGTCCGTTTTGCTTGCCGTTTCGTTCAGGCCCAGACTCGAGCGTCAAATGGGTCATCGGCGACGGGCAAAGTATTCATAAAACTCGGAGATACTGTACCAATTGTTATAACAGGAATTCCCAAATGTTAGGTTCAAAGATGGCGAAAAATTTAACACCTAAAGTTAGTACCTTTTGGTCCTAGTCTGGGCTGGTCCCTGAGGATCGGCCGGGCCCGAACGGAAAGTCTAGCGTCGGTCTTTGGGGACCGGCGTGGCACTCAACGTGTTAACCCTTTTGGTACTACTGCCGCGCATTGGCGGCGGCCATGAAACGTTCTCTGGGTACTACCGTCGCCTATTGACGGCATCTACGAAACGTTCTCTGGATACTACCGTCGCCTATTGGCGGCATCCGCGAAACGTCACCGATGACTGTCGCGATCCGAATGAAAAGTTTAGTGTCAATCACGCTCGAGATTTTTATAAATACCGGAAAACACGATTTCGCGGTTTCCAGTGCAACGACTCTTGTGGAAAACTTCCCCGTGCCACGAACTGTGATCAGCTTCTCCGCACCGAAAGGGTTAAATTACACCACGTGCGAACAACTCTATCAAAATGAACTTTGTCGGGATCCTAATTCCGTTCAAGGCTATGCAGTCCTATGCCGATTTGTACTCGATATATTCTGTTTCCGACATTCTATTTCTAGTTTTGACATATAAATTCCAATTACGCTAAATAGATGTGCTACAGGTTAGAAAGATATGAAAACAGAATCAAATTTTGAGTAACTTTTCTCGAATATTACTCCACGAATGGATTCTTATCTACGAACCAGTTGGGATAAAGTGTGAAATACGATTTGAACTGCGTGCAATCATAAAAGTCATGACTTTTCAGCTTAAAAAAGTCACTCGTGACTAGAGAAAGGGATATCAATTAACATACCGTGGGATGCTATTTTTAGAAAAACGGATCGAAAACTAGCCAATGCTGACGTAGAGTTTTATTTTAGGAAAAAGACCGAAAGGCTATTTCTAGAAACAAGCTAGCTGAGTTGTGTGGTCTTTACGAGGAGGTGAAACACAGGTCAACGGAATCGTGATCGTCGCAGACGTAATGACATTGACGTAACGTAAATTTTCGAAAACAAATAGTTAATCGGCTGAATTATATTAGCCAATTAGCGATTGATGAAAGCACGGCATCAAGTTTTGCAAAGGGCATAAAATTAGGACCCTCGATGACACAGGGGGAGCCCTGAGTGGAGAAGCCTCGAAGAATCCTCGCGAATATAGTTCGTAATTGGCACGAACGTGAAATTAATAAAAGCGTGTTCTTCGTGTGTTATAGTTACGTTATTTTAGTATTATTTTCTTACATTTAATCGGCTTCCGCGTTTAGTGTTCGTTTCATTCTGTTCATTTTGTTCTGTCCGTTTCCGGTGTCTCAGTCTGTTCGCGCAGATCCGATATTTCTTCAATAAAAGAATACGCATTATTTCTGTAAACAATTTTTTGAAGACAAAATAAAACCTGTTTTTGGCACCCTACAATACTTTGTCCAAATCTGCACAATAACAGTTTCTATTATCTTTGCGGTTTTGCTAAGTGGCGACTAATTTTGTCTATCGAGTATAAAAGGTTAAAATTCGTCATAAATGTTGCAAGCTGTTTAAAAGATATCCCGTTGAAAGAATAGGCTGCTTGTATTTCGATAGTCTCTCCTTCGTGGATGCTATCGTAAAAACTAGAGGACAAGTACTTTCTTTATTGGCCGAAATAACGCGCGTTGAAGTCAGCGTGACTATGATATGTCTGAGGATGGACTGGAGGGGATTTAAATTACTCTTAGGCCAATGCCTTTTCGCAAGTCACCTTCTAAGCAACGCAAAGTACTGTTCACCGGTCGACAGATTGACAGTCGAAAAGATTGGAGATCTAATTGATCGAAACGAAAGAAAGAACTGGCCTAGTCGATCAGAGATGTAAAATCGGATCACGCGTATTTTCGCCATCGATGAAATAGGTTAGATATATTACTTCGAATCTGTTTCGTGGGTTTTCGAAAGCGACCGCAGTTACTTAGGTGTAGCAGATGGCGCTGTCTCGACTGCTAACTTACAGTACAGAATAGTACTGTGCATGCCTCGTGAGGAATGCAGGTCTAATTGGTCAGAATGGAAAGAAGCTTCATTTAACAATTGTTTTCGTCTCTAGCCGAACTCTTGACTAGAGTAGACTTATCAAACGTAACAAATGGATCGAATGACAAAGGTTATCAATCAGATGAATATGCGAAGCGACAGAGTTACACCTCTTACCACTGTGCCATCTTGTGATAGTAGTTTGAAGATTATTTTAAAAGTATTGCCATAGGTAAGTGCTTATTGTACTGTTTGTCGCGTCGCGTCGCGATCGAAACTCTCGTGTTTCCGACGGGTTGTAAGGTCGTCTCGCGACTACGACACGTGTTGCCCGCCAAATTAATATTGGGCAACTGTTTAAGTTGCACGAGCAGAAAAGAGTCGTGTCTACGACGTTCGACGTTTCGAAGAGAACCGTGACGCGTTGTTGATTCGAAGAGAACTGGTTCAAGAGAACCGATGTCTCTGATGTTTCGTATGGAAGTGGTTGAGAGAACCCGTGTCTCTCAGGGCTCGTACGGAAGTGAGCTCCTCGATCTTCCTAAGATCGGCCTTAGGAAAAATCGAGAGCTCGCCAAATACGATTGGCTGTTTTTGACCAAGGGCGTTCCCTTGGTTCGCGAGTCCGTGACCTTGGAGAAAGGGAAGGTTCCCCCAAAAACAACGATAGCGGAGGAAACCCTCTCCTCCAAGGTGGGGTACCAGGGGTCCACCCGCGCGCTGGTGACCCCATCGGTCGTTTATTACCCCTAGCGAGGGCCCGAGGCTTCCAACGTGTGCGGACCACGTGGAGCCCTCAGGCCTTTGTCAGCCAAGTCTTAAGAGCCGTCGCCTAATTTCGTTAAATTAGGGATTTCCAGGATTCTCGTGTTCCGCGACACGAGAAGTCAAAGAAAAAAGGTAAAGCATTCAAACATGCTGAAGGCATGGAGCGGAAAATTCCGATGCCGAATTGTTCGACCCTAAGACCTGGCTGTTGGAAGACCGTAACGGGTCTTCCTTGTTCCACGACGGAACACTGTTAGTGGACTGTTTAGTCATCTATAGGTGTCTACTTATGTACATCAGAGAAACTGCAGGCCGGCTAACTTTCTCTTTTATCCCTTACTCATCCTTATCACCCTGTTGCTCACTCGAACACCGACCTTCCCTGCATCATCCTCTCTTAACTTTCGATCTGTGGACAACCCCCACTTATTTCCTAATTCAGGTATAAATATTGCCCATCATCCCAAATGTCGAGTTAGTCTTCCTCTAGTAGTCAGTTGGAGTCACGTTGTTAAAGAGATCTGGTACGTACTAGGCTGCATTGTTAGACTCAAAATTCGCCTGTAAGTTGTAACGAAAATAAAGACTTACTTGGAATACAATAATACGTATGTTATACGTTTGAACGCACTGAAAATAATTTTATGCAAAATACAATGCTAAAACACGATTATCAGCGTTTGTAGAAATACGAAGATTCTATATAATCGTCTTGGAATGTAAATTGTACGCTTCAAGATCTGCAGATCCTGTCACCAGAATGCAAAATAGATCAGTTTGGATCCACAGGTGCGTCTTTCATGGCACACGACTTCAGTTTTAATGACATTTAACAGATATGTATCTAGGCTTTCAAAATTACCCAACGAAGCCTGCTACTTTCCTCGACCAATAGTCATATTTGCAGCACTTATTTTTTCTTAAACTCAATCGGGAACAGATAAAATCGTTCTTGGAAAAAAGCATACAAAAGTTATGTGGGTCAAGTCTAACTTCCAACTGATCTATTATAGTAGATTTGAAAAACGAAGGCATAGCGGATTTACATTCTCAAGACTGATTAACTGCATTGACACTCCCATCATTACAGGCAGTTACCGATAATATTTACCGAAGATGGTGACGAAGATCATCGATCACCGTTTTCTGTGATTAAGGGAGAATCAGCGGAGTTAATCAGTCGTGAGGATGTAAACACGCTGTGCCTTCTTTTCCCGAACGCGCAATAAATATGCAGGGGGTCACAAAAAGTATGGATACAATATATTACAAGAAAATTTATTTGTTGACTTCATCTGCTTAAAGTGGTATACTATTATACGAAATTTTGCGAATATCATAACAAATTATGCATACGACAATTTTTTGTGCTTTATGTAGTATAATTCTAAAGAGATAAAATTAGCAATGGAATTTTTAGTACTTTCTTTAATTGCGACGACCATCGTTTACACACTCATCACCAGAGGAAATTAAGGAGGTTCGAGGTTTCTCGCAAGTCTTCGGTCAACGCTCTGTTTCCTATAAATATAAATTCTCGTCTTGCCAATAGTATCCCCGAGTCTGAGGCATGGGCCTGCTAGGTAGTCTTAGCGATGACGAGTCCACTAGCAGGCCCAGGATGAAACGCGTCCCTTCCTTTCCTCCTTTGTCCTCTCTCTATGCTTCACATGTACAGAAACTTTTATTACAATCAAAACTTGTTACGTACAATATGTACAATTACGTACTTGTATGCACAATACGTGGCATTTTATGGAGAGCGATTATAGGCGCCTGTAGTACCTCAATGGTAACTGATGGAGAGCGACTATAGTCGCCTGTAGTACCTCAGTGGCATCTTATGGAGAGCGACTATAGTAGCGAAAGGGTTAATGTGTGTGAGCGAATAAAAGGAGACTGAATTACAAAGCGAAGTCAATCATAGAGAAAAGAGTAAGACAGTCATACAGAAGCACAGTCGAAGAGTCGTACAGTGGTCGAATAGAAGGAGAGCAATGTAAAGAGAGTCATTGCAAGTGTTAGACGTAGTATTACTTTCACTTACTGATTTCGCTTTAGCTCGTAACAAATATATTTTAGATCTAACATCTATCTTTGCCAATCCAATATCCCTACATCTTTATCATTATCAAGGTACAATAAACAAAAGAGAAAACACTCTGAAGTACCCGTATATTGCATGTTGCAAAGATAAGTTTAGTTATACAAGATGTCCCAGCAACGGTAGTATAACTGTGAGGGAGTGATTTTCTCGAAAAAGAAGCTTCGAATTGTGGGCAACTTTCACCGCTCAAAAATTGTCTTCCGGCGGGAGAAAGCCCTTCGTTGAAGTTCTAGGAAAACATCGCCCAGGTCCAAGGACAACGCCCACAGATGGGGATGTTTAGACGCCAAGTTGGGGCGCCTGGACCGGAGTTCAACCGAAGTCTACTGACACGCGAAGTCGAGGCCACGGAGAGGGGGCACGTCCTATAATACTGCGGGGGGTGCGTTTCTGACGCATTCGTCTACGAGCATAGAACGAAATAAAATATTTATCTATCAGCTAAATGCCTCTTCATTAAAGTCTCCTACAGAATGACAAAATTTTATTTTTTATTTTCGACCTGTTCTTTCACGTAGAATCACCCTCACCTCGATTGTATGATCACGCATTGATGGTCTATCCATATAAGCCATAGCTAAGTGCACGCGTACTCGGTGAATATTCCAAGTTGATTTTCTCGGAAAAGAAGATACGAATAAAGAAATTTTATTCTTTTTTCTCGATTCGTTTCTACATCCAGAATCGCCCCTTTCTCAGTTGCACTGCCGTTGCTGGGGCACCCTGTATGCAAAAATCAATTTTGTGTATAAGATGTGAATAAATAGTTTATGAAATGTAGGTTCCGAGAAAGATTGTTTATATAAACAGTAGATAAGAATTGGGGGTCTAGGCGAGCTGCATTGCGTACCCCCTTGACCCTCTCGAGTCGATCAGTCGCTCTAGAGAAACTCTCAAAGGTAAATATAGCTTCCTTGAGTAATAAAAGTATCGAAGAGAGCATTATATACATATATCATACTTATTTTATAGTTATAAACTCATAATCTCAATTACATTTACCGATAATATATATATTTTTTTCTTTTTTTGTCGTTCTTGCAATTGTATTTGTTAAGCCTTGGAATGTCATGCCGCTATTTCGTTCGGCCCCTGTTTAGAATAGACCCAGAAGACCGTTAGGGTCTTCTGGCAGCCAGATTCTAATTGCTGTTTTAGTTCAAGTTCCGTGTCCTTTCTATCTTCATTTTCAATGCATTTTCAAACAATTCTTTATTTCCTTCGGCTCACCGGGCACGAGGCTTTCTTTAGCCATTAATGTTAGAAAGCAGGCAACAGCACAGGATTTGGCTGACAATAGGCCTGCGAAGAAAGAGGCCAGGCCATGCGCGATGTCGCGACTTTCGGAGCCATAAAGTAACGGGTCCTTCAGGAAGGATCACGAATGCGCGGGTGGCCCACCAGCAACCCCCCTTGAGGGAGAGGCTTCCTCCATCGGCAGACCTGGTCGCGAAAGACGGTCCTCCCTTCTTTGGGGGCATCTGATTCGCGGACCGAGGGCCCACCCTCGGTCCTGTCAACCACCAATGGGAAAACCGATTTCCCTTTGGAAACCATGGGCTCCGAAAGATCGTGCATCGCACAAGTTAGTTAGGTCAGTACCAGTCAGTCAGCAAATAACATTCGAAGAGTTCAGAAGAGTTAACCGGAACAATTACAAAATATACAGTCCACTATAAACACAAGTTCCTCAAGAGATTTGGTTCGTCATTAACCGTCGCCAATTGCGGTCGACCTATTGACGATATACAGTATTTATGATATTCATGAAATACACATGTTGAGGCAAAATAGTAAAAAGAAGCTAGTAAAATATTCATAATAATATAAGGTAAAAACTGGGGAAACTAGATACTGTCGATGTGAACAAATATTCTTGTACGGCTATCTTACGAGTTGATGCAAAACGCGAAGGAAAATGTACAAAAGAAAATTGAAGAAAACGATGCAATAAAAATATGCCAGAAACTATAACGATGCATACACAGTACCCGACAATTTAATGCAATGTATGCACATGTTACGTATGTACTCGTATAATGGATCCAGTCCTTAATAATACAAGGGAATATTCACTACGGTTTACATTTCATTCTATAAATTTACTTGTTTACTTGAAAAACGAATGCGACGAAATGATAACATTGGTAAAGATTATTTAATGTTAATAATTGGTACAAGATTGGTAAAAACGGATCAACGAGATTTTGTTTTTTGAAGATGGAAAGACTTCCTACATATTTTCATTCGATGAATCCGAATCTGGCAGCTTAAACTGCTTATCACCTTAGGTTTGTGAAATAGATAAATAATGTAGCATTGTACATTTTTCATCAAGTACGCGTAACTTTACGAAGGTGATCGAAAGAGCGAGGACCGAAGATGCGAAGCTCAGGTCAATCGGGAAAATCCTGGACGACGCGATTTGAGTTTGTACGAAATAGTTCTTTTTAAACAGAATGGAAAGAGACGTACTAAAGTAGAAATGCTTACTGATAGCAGTGGAGGAAGGACAAGGAGAGCTTAATAAAATTATCTGCATTCCTCCGCAATACAAAAAAGATCTCTGTATCTACCGGGCATGACATAAGTCACGTATGTTTCGTTCTGAAACATTAGAAATAATGCATCTGGATAAACCAAGAAACCAATTTTCGCGCAACTACAAGCTTGATCTAATGTTTCTATTCTTTTTTATTTTGTTATCTTTTAAAAGCTAAGCTTTGAAAAATTAATTTCTTTTAGATTTTTAACTTACAATTACACCACTTTCCTATAAAAGTAACAATTACTTTGATTATGCAATATATAATATATTACAAATTATACAATAAAATATGAGTCAAAATTTTCAGCCAAACACAGATATACTTGTTAATATTGTATATTGTATAATATCTAATACGTTACGTAAAGTATTATGTAATATAATAAAATAAAAATAAAAATTTATTATCAAATAGATGTTCTTTTTCTATATTGAATTCAAACATAATTTTTATATATAACTTACGTAATATTTACTTTCTAAAATTACGGATAAGTATTCTATATTTCTATATGTACTTTCTAATTTCACTTTGTAGCTTTTCAAAAAACATGTTTCAGTTTAATGGAATAATAAGTGAATACAGATCTTGCTACTGTCGTTAAATTAATAAAAAATGTTTCTGCCAAGATTACGAGACGGAAAATTTGTGCAATAAAAGTAGATGCACCGAACTTGATCGAAACACGCGTCATGGGAATGATCGATTAGAAGTAAGGACCAAGAGACTCGAGTCTCCTCTGCCAGCAAGCATGACACGAGTCGAAGACTTAATTCGAGTATTTCAAGGAGTTCAAGGATCTTCTTTTTCACGAGCAGACGAGCTTCCGCGAGACCGGACAGCCAAGTGCCCAAGGCTAGCTTATACGTAAGCACTGATGACCGCACTTGCCAAAAGCAAGGAAGGTGTGAGGCAAATTTGGTGCACAATAGCGTCACGCGCTATGTTCACATACCAGCGGCACTCGTGACCATTTGTTTCAAATCCAAATAAGAGTACAATTCCGCCAGAAATTACATCACGTGAATTTTAATGGAAGAAGTGGTCTACGTATCGCTGAAACTCGTAGGCAAACGGAGCAAACTCGTTGACTAACGGGAAAACTCGTAGAAGGGTTTTCGCAGAGAGATCGAAGCATCGAATATTCCATTTAGACCTTAAGTTATGCGTATAATTTTAATAGACACTTCGATAACTATTAATAAAATATTAATATTTGTATTTCTTTATTAACGATTATTCTCGTTGTAGGTAATGCAAGAAGGAAAGTGCGTACTATTTTCTGCACTCGCTGATATTTCAGTCTACGATATTGAATTAAATGTCCTTATTACAATACAAACTTCTGCAGAATATTTCAGGATCTTTCTTTAACAATTTGAAGAAATTACTAAATTACAATATTAAAATACAACAATTTTCTGTATAGCTTTTTCTCTAATCATTTGACACAGAACTAAAGTGTAGCCTAGCTATTCCACAATATATGCATAGTATTTCAGTGCACCTCACCTAAATGTGAATAAATGGGAGAAAAATATTTTCAACGTATTTTTTCCTTTCATTTTTTCGATGTTATTCATGTTGAAAGTCATTCAAACGCAATGATTCAAGAATATTCAACTATGATTTTCGTCTGCTAGAAGATGCAATAGAAAAAGGTACATACTTTCCTGACAAAATATATTGATAGCATTAAAAATACTAAAAAAAAAGAAAGAAATATTTTTCTGTCATGATATCCCTTTTTTAAAATCATTTGAACTGTACCATAAGTGTAAGAGTAAGCGAGTTCCGGTTACCGATAAGACGGCGTGAGTGGCAGCACGCAGCGGCGATAATCGGAATCTCAAACAAAATGGCGATCTGCTCGATCCGCGAATAGACAAAGGAGGCCCCCACCTTTGAAAAAGGCGAACCGAGAAGCGCACAGAGTTTTATTACGAGAGACGAAAGAATACTCTAAGAGAATAAAGTACGATCAGTCACCGAGAATTAGAATAATTTAACCCAAACATCTCATTTTCTCCTCTTACACAAGTATATTTCGTATCATTAAAAAGAAAACTTCAGCTGGAACACCCTGTATATATATAGGTTATCTTTAGAATTGGAACAGAACAAAAATATTAACCGACAAAAGTGGATGACAGGACTCCTACTAAGTAGGGCTAAAGATAAAACGATAAACCAAATTTACAACCAATTATATAAAGCATATCACCAAATTTTGAATTATAATATCGCAATAATATAATATTACAGAAAATAACCTCTTGAATTTCAATTCAATCATTTATCAATTTTAACAAGACTTTCAATATTAACCGTTTGAATGACAGAGTCATTGGTAAAATTTTATCAAGAAGTGCGAAGTAGTGTATTGCGCTTGTTTCGGTTTCGGCTGTATGACGCCAGGCGGCGCGATTGTGTTTTGGTTATCTCGTATTGTTTAATGTGAAAGGGTTCGAATGTCCTGTACGTTTTCAAAAAGTGTGTAAAATATACATGCACTTATTAAAAAGAAAGTAAATATCCTATTACACAAATTTTTTTATTTATTGGTTCGAATTAATTTGTCGATGAATTAATTCCTCGCCAATTTTAATGACCTTGGAGTATATTGCACAGGTCAATATTTTGAACAAGAAAATTTGTATGATATACAGGTTGTCCCATTTCAGTTGACGCAACAAAAAATCTCATAAACAATTGATTTAAACAAAATAAGCTGCTTTCTAGAATTTTAGTTTATCTTTTAGTATTTAGTGTTTTTACATTTTGTAATTCTAAATAGTAAAAGGTAGATTATTTTCTTTAAATCATCTATCTAGGAGGTTTTTCACTGTGTTAACTTAAATGGGACACTGTTGGAAAAATATATTTAGTCTGGCAACAGAATTAATCTCGTCTACTAAATATATGTGTGACTGAACTATGGGTAAAAATTATATTATAGTAACTTATAGTATTATAATACCTTCAATTCTTTTCATATTCAGCAATGTCCATTTGTTTCAAAACTATTACATAATAAATGTAGATTTATTTCCAATACATATCTACTTCGCTTCTTTTTCAAACCATTTTCAAATAATTTATTTTTTTTTTTTTTTTTTTTTTTTTTTTTTTAATGGAACATCTTGTCATGCGTGATGTACGATTTTGGCTGAGACTAACTGTATATGGAGAAGAAATTGCTTAAAATGTTACCATTTACAATATATTTTAAGGTTACCGAAATTAATAAGGAATCAGTTCATTGTCAAATTTATCGAAACGTTGGTACAACTGTTAATAGTGTTATTAATAGTATTTTTGTAATATAGTTTAGTTTAGTAGTCCAGAAAAAAATTGTCAATATTTGAAAGATAAACGTCTCTTTTATATTATACTAAATACCAGTAAAACCGAGAAGTGTTGCAGTATCCAAACGCACTGATCACTACGCACATTCAGTGCGCACGTGTAGTGCGCATGTCACTGCGCAGATGCAATGGCGCTTCTTTACATAAAATCTGAATGACTAAAATATAGTATCGTAATCAGTAGTTAAATTAATATTTATCCGAACGAGTGCAAAAATTTATTATCCAAATATACTCGATAAATATGAAGATATATTAATTAATTAATAAAAATGTACCACTTCTTTCCTAATTCTACTACGAAAAATAATTCTGAAGAAACAATCGATGTTGTTAGGCTACAAATTATCTCAAAAATAGTTGGAACATGATAACTAATTGATAATCACTGAATAGCGATCAAAAATTGATAAAAATACTTTTATATGAAGTAAGAAAATATTTTGTTGTCATGTTTCTCGAAGAAATAACAAAAACTTCTACTTGCATGGCACTTTTCATTTTTTATCCTTAATTAGCTACAATTAAAACAATTACAAAGAGGAAGTATTCATAACTTTCCCAGACGATAGATAAGACGAACAGAAGAATTACATTACTGTACAGCAGTGTCTAAAGATAATTGGAATGTGATTGAAGTATGCCTAGTTACTTCTAGGAACTAGGTATAAGTTATTTCTATACAGTTAGTTATAAATCTTAAGTCTTTATAATATATTTGCACATATATTAATATATCCTAATGTAATACTGACAAAACCCAGACTAAACAGTAGAAAAATACTCAATGAAGACAAAACAACCACTGATTTATTTTACATATTACTTTTGTCTGTGATAATTCCTATATTATTGTAACAAAACTGAAAGGAAAAATTTCAGTTTATTGTGGCAAAATTGCAGTCCTACTACTATTACGTCATCGACGATCAAAAAATTCAAATAATTGTAGCGACCCACATACTTTACGAAAAGTACGAAATTTGAAGGCAACAGCCGTTAACAGGATATAATAATTATACTAATTAATATAATTATATGTAATATAATATAATTAATATAATACATAATTAATATAATTAATATAATTACAATAATTATACAATAAAATAAGATATTTTATATTCACACAAGCCAAAATGATTAAATTGGTGTTCCATTGGTGAAAGAAGAGAAGGGAAATTAATAAATTCAATAATACATCGATCATGACAAACTCAAATCAATAAAGGTGGACAATCAACATAGGGGATATACCAACGCAGGTGAACAAATATTAACCACACAATACGAGCTGTAATTCTCGTGAAAGAACAATAGTGTCACATAAAATATTCTCTACGAAATGTCATTAATAAAAGTAACTAATTTTTACTGGTTTCTTCGAGCAGCAAATAATATATATAAATTCTCATCTTCCACGTTTGCAAATCGCATAGACGCGATTTTATTTTCATTTTACTATCGGAAGCTTAAATGATCTAAATGATAGTTTCTCAACATATTCGCAGTCGTTGCATTCACTTTGTTTACGATCGTTTTTCTGATTGCCGTTGACTTAAATTTACGTAATCTCGAATTCTGTTTCTGACCGCTATTAAAATAATTTCGAAAAACAATTAATTATAAACCAGATGTCTCAAAACAAATTTTATCATTTTTATTTTTATCTTAAAGATAGAAATCTGTGACAACCATCTTTTATATCTTTACCTTCTTTTTTTCAACTTGGAAAGAATTGTTATCAATTTTTATGAAAGTTTCAGACAACCGAAAAAATTATCGACTGCGAAAATATCAAGTATAGTTATTCGAAGAAGTATCACTACGCACCCTGAATTTTCCTCTACGGCATAGCAATTTTTCGCCCTCTTTTTACCATTTCGCGAATTTTATCGCGCGAAATCAAACAGGCTAATACATCTCGTCTGAATATCATAAGTTCGTGAATATTCTATAAATACGTAGATCTTTACCCGTTTTACTACCTAAAATAAAGTTAATTTGTACCGATAATTGTACCTAATTTTTTAAACTATTTAATTATACCCTTAATATACCTTTAATTTATACCGATTTTCATATTTAAACTAACATTTTAATGTCCTCGTATGGTTAAACATCGTTGCTCTATTTACGTGACTGTTATTGCTATATATTAGGTTGTCTGGAAATAAATATCGGTTTCGAGATTGTCGGTTAAAGTTTTGGATACAACGAATTTTTAATTCGCATTTATTATAAGATATCCTAAAACGCGCATATCGAGCTTATTTATTTGAATTTTAATTATTATTATTATAGTAATTTATTCTTTCATAAGAGGTAAATGGAGCAAATTGGTACGCTTTTTATAGAAGCTCGAAATAGAATGAAAAGAATATTTAATATGTAATGCAACGTTAATGAACTACATCGGTTCCTTGAAAGTTAGCTGAATTTCCAGACCGAATTTAGCCAATTTTCTCTCTCAGACTCGAACAATTTTAATCGATGTTCTAGGAAATCTGGAGTGTCTTCTTTCGTCGTCAAGTACGAGTGAAATAATAATCGTATGCTATATTATCCATATAGCTTGGAGAAGCTAGTTTGTATATTTTGCAAAGAAAAATTCCAAAAAATAAATATACAATTTTGATACAATTTGCAGAAGATATTATTTCTAAGAAAAATATTTAATTCGTATCTTTTTTATCGTCAAACATCTGTATCTAGGATGTGAAAATAACTGCATAAATCAATGAAAAGATATCATCTTTTGATATATTTTTCTTAAACAAACTGATATTTTGAAAAGTAGTTTACGTTGTAAAATTTGTCATTAAAAAATATACAATTTTTCTAAACGATATTTCTAAATCAATAACTTTTCCATAGTTTTCAATATTTATCGATGACTATTATATACTTTCATCCCCTAACTTTGGAAACTATTTTTACTTTGTAGAAATGGACGATTATTGATAAGAAAAGAAAAAAAGGGAGTGAAATATTTTTTCGAAATTATATCCTTTGTAAATTTCATCAAAATCAATTATTATTGGGGAAATTTGCTTTGTTAGATACACAATGCTGGAAGCTCATTCTCCAAAACTAGTTTCAAGAAATGGTGGCAATAAATGCCCGCCAATTTTCAAAGCACCACTTGGATCTCTTTTTACATAATATTCGTTTACATAATTCATAATTACACAATTTTCTCTTATATTCTTTATTCGCATGTACACACTGTTTTCATACGTTTTACTTAATTCATTTTTTAGATTTTTCTTACTTTTTACTTATTTTTATACGTATTTAAAAATATCAGGAAAATCAGACAAATCCGCAAGTGCAAAAATATTTATTTTCCGAATCCTTATTTTATTAGATAGTACACTGTACAGTGGAACTACGTTTGTTCATTGTCTCTCGTAAAACGCACACAGAAATTACTCGTATAATTTATATTACTTTAACAAAAGTTTCGTATTTTGTTATAAATAAATTTTCGCGTAAACTTTATTACGCGATTTCTTTGCACGGGAAACTTCTATCGTGTAAAAAAAGATCCAAGTATAATATATTTACGATAATATGTCTTCCAGGATACGATGATCGACACGTGACCATTTTTAAAAAATTCGTCGAATTTAGAATCTCGTAGTTTATCATGGCAACGAAATAAAAGGGGTCGTCTTTTATTCCAATTAAATACATACATTCGAAGAAAACTCGCGTGATTAGATTCGAAAGATCGTTGTTAAGAAGCGGAATTTATTTCCAGACAATACGATTATTTAGTCGATTCGTAATATTTGTTCTTAAACATGCGAGAAAAAAAGAAAGAAATAACACGGGACTATATATACGTAAAGATAGAAATGGAGGGAAAGGCAAACGATGCAGAGAAGGGAAAGGAAGGAGAAAAATACACGCGAGAAATAGCTTACCCTTGCTCCGAGAAAGCGGGCCTCCAATAACTCCTGCTTCCTTGGGTCCAGGGTGGCCTGAAGATGCTCCATCTTGACGCCAGCGCCTGAAAACCACATCGAGTTTATTCGCAGTCTATATACGCTCGTATAAATACTTAAAGAAGGAAAAAATCCATTCCTTTTTTTTTTAATTCTTTTTTTTAATGGGTTCACAAGTGCCCAACCAATGCTCTCCGAATTTTTCATTTAGGTATTCGCCAGTGATTCGAGTATTACGTGGTGGACACTTTTGTCGATCAAACCTTAGTTATCTGAATCTGGTCATAGTATGATCTACGAAGTCAGAAATACAGGGTGCCATTTAAGAAAGCCAAGGTGGCCATGACTTTTTATCGAAACAAAATAGGTTTTGGAATTTTCTGTATTTCAATATGCAGCCGATTAAATACATTAAATACCGATTGAATTTCGTTGGAAACAGTTTTCTTCTAAAATTGTGCACGAAACTTTAGGAACGTTTAACCCTTTGCAGTCGATGTCTCCGTAGTGAGAACATTCGCAAGTCAAAAAATACAGAAAACTACAGAAAATTACACAAATTAAAAATTCTGTGTTTTAATATTTATATTTTGATTTTAAATCCTGTACGGAAAAATCTTGAGCGAAATCTGCCGATCGCGAAGGGTTAATGGAGACTTTAAACGCCATTGAATGACCTTGAACGGCATTCAAAGACCAAAGTATTACAGGTCAACGAATCCACCATGGATTGCACTATCCGTTTACATAAAAAAATACATAGAGTACCATTAAGAAAAAGATCAAGGGCACCTTGTAACCTCGGAAGCACATCCACTTAGCAAAACTTGATCACCGTTATAAAATGTACCCCTCGAAACAGGGTAAGTTTCATTTGAAACATGTTTTGAAACGAACTATAGTTTAGGAAATAATTGACAGCGAAATTTCAAATGGGACACCCTGTATATACATATTTTTTCATTTCAGGAAATGAATTTTTATGTCTCAAAAATGTCATATGCAATATGATGATCAGCTAAAAATGAAAACGATGACGGTAATACATTTTACGTGTGATACTTTCGTTTTATCGTACTATATTTTTATTAAAACGACGTTATTCGACGTCTTACGAATACCCAAAGAAATTGGAAAAGAATCGATGTCCAATCTTTAATCCAGGACTGACGAAGCGAACGTTTTAATCGTATTTGAACATAATTCGAGACTAGCCGGAAATAAAGTCGGTTCGATTAAAGTACACAGGGTGTCCCACGTAACGCCTTTCACGATTTTTCAAGCACTCGCGATAATCTGACGAAAAAATATTTTAAACGAAAATTTGTCAAGATCACTTTCGTTTTTCCAAATGACACGTCATATTTCCGATTTAATAATATTGCAGCTCGTATTTAGACGAATTCAACGATCCAGTGTGCCATAGCTTTCGCATGACCTTGAAGAAAGAGAAATAAAAATTTCAACAAAAAATGATCCCAATCAGCATGAATGGGTGATAATAACTCGTGCTTATTATTAACACTCAAAATTACGTGTTATTCGAGAACACTGAGTGACTGAACGGAAACGATTTCGTGAAAAATTCGTAACAAATGTGTGGTGCTGCGAGCTGGGCAGGACTCTAGCAAAGGAAATAGTATTACGAGAAATATCGGCTCAGGAGTTCGGAGTAATGTCTGGAGTACATGCGGAAGGAAAGGTGACCACGTGCAAGTATTGCATGGATGAGATATTTATGACCGAGTCGAGTGCAAGCAATGAACGAAAGTCTAGGAATGCGTCCGAGTGTCTGAAGCACCTGGTCCACCAAAGGCGAAGTCGCGTGGGAAACGAGTGATCAACGAAGAGAGCTCGTGTATGAAAAGAGAGACTGTCTGACTTTAACTCTTTGGGATACGCTGGGATTGAAAGTGTTCCACCTTTTCGATGCACCGTGATGCATGGTGGGACACTTTTAGACCCACTTGGGAATATTGCAATAGCTGCATGCGCATAGGTTTACATTTCGACTTATTTAAGCAGTTGGTGATACCTTCGACAAATGTTATAAATGCATTCGATTGTGTTGGCAACATTCAACATGTCAGTATAGCCTCATCAATTGTTGCAAGCGGAACAAGCATCTCTTTTTCCTGGTTTTATGTTTTCACATTATGTGATTCCTTTATTGGTAAAAATATACCAATTTTGTCGCATTTAAGACGTAATCAAATTCCTATGTAACATAGGTCTATCTTATTTTCTGAAATCCTGTGCCGCAAAGAGTTAAATAAGGGTGCAAGGGCGCGAGCAAGGCAGAATGCGTGTAGTCGAGACGTAGTGAGTAGAGAATCGTGAATTTGAGAGTTTAGTTTAAATAAATCTGTTTTGTTATTAAAAAGGCAGTCGTTGTTTATTAGACGCGCAGATCTCTGACTGCATAGGATTAATCTAGCATCGATCTGATTAATATTCGAATTGAAATCCATTTTGCAGTAATAGTTTGTATTGGTTCTTACGATGCTGTCGTAGCAAAATTCTTTGCATGCTGTACAAATTCACTACTTGAAATGTCCCACACTTTGTATTGGGACAGTTTCTCCATGAGATCATTTCTGTTCAATTACTCAAGGTTCCTGAATTCGAGTGTTAATAATAAACACAAATTATTATCACCCATTCATACTGATTGTCACTTTTGTTGAAATTTTTATTTCTTTGCCTTCAAGATCATCCGAAGGCCATGTCACACTAGCTCGTTGGATTCGTCGAGACTATAAACCAAGTACAGCCAATCGAAAACTGATCAACTTCTGCTTAAAACATCTTTTCGTCGAATTATCGCGAATACTCGCAAAATTGTGAAAAGTGTTACGTGGGACACCCTGTATACGGCAGTGCCTAGGTCTGGAAAAGAGTATGTTCGGTTATCTGACGTTGAAATAAGTTAAAAGAGATAAATTACGAATAACGTGTCAGCAGCGAGGGCGATAACGTACGAGGAAAGGTTAAATCGGCAAAAGGGAAGTGGACGGTTAAAGTGTGCCTGGAAGGAAAAGAGGAAAGTAGCATAAACCTGAAAAGTGGAAAAGGGAAGAGAATTTTTGACAAGATAGGTTTAAGACAACGAATGGTCTAGGGACAATTAGGTTAAGGAACGGAGGGTGCAAAGTAAGGAGCAGCGCAATAAAATCGTGGCATCAAAATGCAACGAAAGACGCAAACTTATCAGAGTGAGGACGGTGGAGTAGAAGCCAGAGGTTTGTAGCAAGAGTGCAAAATTTGAACCCCGATTAGACTCTCGAAATTGCGTCACACGAGTGACCTAAAGATGTCGCGAAAACTATGTCATTGGATTGGACTGTCATTGAAGGGTTTTAATTTTATCATCGCAAGCAATCTGTCGTCTTATTAACGTATGACTAGACGAATTCGTAACTGTAACCGCAGATGCAGGTCTGACAGACTCGCTAAACGCCTTTAAACGATGGCCAATTAAATCTGCAGCTCGAATATTGAATTTCAATTTATTCGCGTTCCGAAGAATAATCGATTTCTTCGTTAATTCTTTCTATTTTCAAAGTTATTTGAATCTCCGGAAACGAATAGAAATATCGTTCTACCTTATCTTGGCGTGTGTCTAACAAAGTTACAGAAGCAACTAGAGTATCGGTCAAATTTTAGAGATCTGTAATAGATTCTGCAATGGATAGAATAGATGCAATAGATGCAATAAATTCTAATTTTTTCCACTTAAAATGCTTTATACCGATTAAACGGTACTTCAGGGTCTAACGAAAAGCTATATGGAATAGATATTGGACGCATGAGCTGTGTAAGGATGGGGTACATTAACCTCTTCAGGGCTACTGACATATGCGTACATTTAGTACTTTAAAATTACGATTACTATAAGTGAAAAGAAAATTAGGACCAGTTGGAGAACTATTCGCCACAGAATCTCTCAATAACCCTTTGACTGCAACACCGAAATCACATGTTTCTCTCAGGACGCCACGGGAGTGCACCGCTAGATGCGAGATTTGTTCTAATATTTTTCTAATATTCTAATAAAAATTTTTAATCGTTCAATGGGACACTTTTTATTTCAAAGTATCTTCTAATTAACGGTTATATTCAAAATGCACTAACTGTCAATTTTCATTCGATGTTGTCCAAGCGCTCCGGTCACCAATGACCACCGTGGCAGTCAAAGTGTTAATAATAAAAAAAGCTCGTCGAGTATCACCGCTAATAGTGGTTTATTCCATTTTATAATCTAAATCATGCTGCTTCTAAATCATTGTAACGTTAACTTAAAAAAATTCGTCCCTGAAGAGGATAAAGCATCTCATAAAGGATTGTATATTAATAGAACGGTGAAATTATATAATAGTTTAGAAGACATTGTTGTCTCGGGAATTCTGAGCAAAAGATTGCAAAAGCTGATCAACTATAGCAGAGATGGAAAAGAGAGGAAGGGAAATGCGAATAGGACCGAGTTTGGATATGAGCGAAGGTGGATGGGCGTGTGTATATGTGAACGCGTGTTGGTTAGGATCGTAGACGTGAACCAAGTCCGTTTCATGGTCAAGAAATGCTGAAATAAATAAATACGAGACTACCTATTCGCTCTGTTGCAACTAGTTCTGGATTATCCAAATGGACATTTGGATAATTTTGAAAAATCGGAAAGAAAAATCGATTGACACTAAACGTACCCCGATTGGTAATCTGATCGATCACTCGTGACAGACGAAAACTACGCACGAGTCTCGGAATGAACGGAATAAGAAGAGAAATAGATGTCGAAAAATCTATAGGTATGTCAACGCATAGATCTACGAAGTGAAGCGAGAAAATTTTGAAGGAAAAGTTAAAAATCGGTCATTCGAATCGTGATAGGTTTAGTGTTACGCTCGTTTAAGCATACTATTTAAGCCTACTAGTCATTTAAACCCAAAATTTTACCTCCTGATTTAGTTTGCGTAATAGACGCCATCGATGCCATCGAGTTTGCATCAAAGATGCTTGAAAGAATTGTCAATAAATCCATGTTTGGTCGTGATACGATGGCGGATGAGTATATGTTTTACGAGTAGACTGGCGCAATGATCCCTATAGATCACTGCAACTTTTAGCGGCGCTGCGGTAGTTACAGCTGATCGGCGCTAATAAACTCAATAAAAATACATAGAGCTTGCCAACAACAACATTTATACGTTTGTAAATTTCATTATTAATATTAAAACGACGATATTTTGATGCGTACGTTAATATTTGAATTCTTTATACTATGCATAGAATATGCAGCAATATGTATAATATATAGGGTGTCCCTGAAAGAATTTGAAAATTCTATTCCTTTGAAAACCAAGCCCTAAACGAAGAAAAGTTACTCCATATTATCTCCATATTTTTTTTATCAGCAATCATCTGGTACACGTTTGTATACATATAGCTTTCAGGGACACCCTGTGTGTGTATATACAAGGAGGGTCGGAATTCATAGTACAAGCGAGCAGAGGGTGAGTCCCAAATAAAAAAATATTATATCAAATTTTTGTCTTATTTTTCACGTGGAATCACCCTCTGCACGGTTGTGCTATGAATTCCAACCTACCCTGTATATACAGTGGCTCAAATATTCGAATCGTTGAACATGATCACGAAATATTTCAAAAAAATTCCCTAACCCAAAAATTCCGATTTTAATGAAACTTTGCGTGGACGTAAAGTATAACCAGTTACGCGTGCAGTAATTTTTTCGTTGTCAGAAAATGACATTGACGGGGTAAAATCAAGGATTAAAATTTTAGCAATTTTTTTATCATTAAACAGGATCTCACACGGAGAAAGTTTTCACCACAGAGCGACAGAGCAGCAAAAGTTAAACGTTCTCCGTTCGAAAAGTTTTTCTTCGTCTTGAATCGTTATGCAGTTACATTTAATTAACAGAAATCGGACTGTAAGTTTGAGTAACGATTTCACCCACGTGAAGCAATATCTACAAAATAAAAAATAGAACCATGTGTAACTCATGCTTCACGTGCACGTATACCTCCATTAAAATCAGAATTTTTAGGTTAGAATACTCTCTTAAAATTTATACAGCGTTCGAATACTTTACTGAGCCACTGTACATATATACACCACGATATCAAATATAGTCACATTGTCACGTTTACTTAGAAATACCGTAATAGTATGAAAATCATTGCACATGTGAAAAATTTGTTTCAATAGAAGTTGTTAGGTATACAAGGTTATTGTTTACTATGTATAGCTTCTTATAAAATGGCGAGGGAGATTCCCAAAGACAAATTAATTCCCACACCTTACGTCGGTAAGGTTATTAATTAATTATTAATTAAAAATTAATAAAAATTAATTAAATTATTAATTAATTTATCTTGCCTAACTTATAAGGTGTAAGGTATAAGTTGTCCTGGTACCGTTCGAAAATATCTTTAAAAATACACGACTTTTGAGGTATCTATCAAAATTAACATATTTCTTTTAACCACTTGCGCTGGAAAGACGTGTCACGTACGTTGTAATGCTTTTATCGCAGAATCGCCAACGACGTGGTATATACGTCGTCAGGCAATTGTCACAGAAAGAAAAACAACGTGTTTGGCACGTCGGCTGAAATTGTTTGCCCGACTACAGATTCTCATTGTACTGCATAGCGTATAGTTGTCAATATTTAACCCATATTCTAAAATGAAAAGCGACAGTGAAGTTAACGATATTATTTCGACAAATAGAAAAAGAAAACAAGATAGTAGCGACAGTGATTTCGATAAAATTGTTTTTCCACTTCGAAATAGGCATAGAGTATTATCTGATGACGAGGAAGAAAACAGAAATATTGTGAAATTAATGTTACATTTAATGAATGGATATGGAAAGATGCCGAAGATATAACTAAAATATGGAAACACGAAAAACGCAGTGAAATTACATGGGAATGTAAAAAATGCCTTGTGTGATTACATGTTGCAGATTATTATGATTATTAATAAACAAATTTACTATTTATATTTGTGTAATTTTATCATCAATCGATGCGTTATATTCCCTTCAAAAACTATTAGAAGTCTTAGGTCGAAAATAAATTAATCTTTTCCAATTTCTCTAAGGCATCGAACACTGCGTGACACCTCCCAGCGAGTTACCCTGGACCGTTCTGACACACGCGTCTGTGAATTTCTTGCCAGCACAAGTGGTTAAAAATGTTAACAAAATATTTTCTGCTTTTTTCTAACTTTATTGCAAACGATTGGTAACTTTACGCCAAAGAAAGAAATAAATTATTGTCCATAAATAAAACTATAATATAAAAAATATAATTGTAGGAATAGTGAATGGATGGTGCATAGAATCTAGGTATTTATTATTTAGAATTTAATATTTAAGTTGTTTCAGCGTGGAACAAAAATCAGACTAACAACCAGGTTCTAAATGCTGAATAGTTCGACGTTCTGTACTTGATATTTTTATGTGGTTATTGTACATTCTTGCCTTCAGCTTCTCTATTGCCTGTGCTCACCAAACACGAGTTCTTCAACGCCCAATTTAGGGAAATTAGGCGTCATCGCTTAGTATTTGACTAACAATAGGCTTGTAGGGGTCGAGATCATGTGGGATGGCTCCGGTTGAGTCCAACTTTCAAAGCCATAAACCAAAGGTGACGCAACCGCGGTCAGCTCTCGAGAAGGGTCATCCACGTGCGAGTGGACCCCCAAGGGCTTTGCTCCGAAGGAGGGATTTCCTCCACCGTCGACCTTGACGCGGAGGACGTTCCTTCTCCTTTGGAGGTGACTGATTCGCGGACCAAGGGTACACTTATGGTCCAATAAACAACCGATCACGAAACGTTTGACAGCGTTTATTAACCCATTAACAGTTTATCCCGCGATAGTGACAGGCAGAGCGTCAAGTACTATACACGGACTAATTACTAATAAGATACAAATAAAACACGACTTTTTACATTTTTTATTACATGCCGAAGTGTTTTCAAACACAAAAGACTGGACATTTTTTGGATCTGAATTCGTAATTTTACCACACTGTGAAAGGGTTAACCTTTGGCTTCGGAAGACAGAGTCAGACCTAGAGTGGACTTTGTGCAGTTAGTCTCAAGTCAATCTGTAGTCAGTCTGGAATCGGTCTAGAGATGACTCTGAGGACTCAGTCGTGAGCAGTGTGTAAGCGTTGTAACACTGCGTTGAACTCTAGCAGAACTGAATGTGTTACACTGTTAGATCTGTGTCGTATCTTGTAAATAAAACCCATATATGAGCTGTTCACTGCACAAATCGATTAACTCCACTTTTTGAAAAATCTTAAATTTAAGCGTCAAAGCACTTGGTACAGTCGTAACTTTTTATATTTATAATAACTTTCCCTGATAATTAAGATTAACACCGTTAAACGACAACAATTTTTTGGCCACTGAATAATAAATAATTTATTTCAGAGGTCACTTTGATTAACTCCGTACTCTAATGTAAATCGTTGCAATAATGCGACTCGAATGCACTAGCAAGCCACGATTGATAACGGTGAATTTTTAGCGCCGTCTTATCAGAATTTAAGTAAAATTTAGTAAAATTTAAATTTATTACTTTTTTCACTTGCCAAATCGATTAACTCTTCCAGTAACATAAAAATGGTGACATTACCAACGATTACCTTTTGGCTATTTTTTCTTATAAATTTTATATACCGTTAGATGAAAGTTACATTTGTATTTATGCATTCTACGATACTTATTTCGATTTAAATTACAAAGGGAATTTTAAAAAACAATATACATTATTTCATTGCATTTCTCCACTTTTTGTTTTATGGATTTAATCAATTTGTGCAATGAATACCTCATATATACATCCTTAAGACGTCTACTTTGCTTTTGATAAAGAATTCCTACATACTGAATGGGGAGAAAAGAAATTATATTAGAAATGGGAAGCCGATATATCAGCTCAAAATTGACACAACAATTCGAAGTTATTAAAAGGACTAATATCTTTTCAGTAAAACTAAATGAAATTATATTTCTTAATTTATAAGAATAAATAAGACCACGGACTACACATTTCTCAAACGAGTTCGTTTGGCCGATTTTGGAAGATGCAACAAAGGAACGATGCGCACTGGAAGATTAAAGATTATTTTATCTTTATTTCACATCGACGAAATTAGCTTTTCGCTATAAGAAACGACACTTTCGAATATAGTAAGCGCAATGCACTTTGCAGAAGTAAAAGACCCGGGGCGGCTATTTACCGACACTCGTCCACGAAGAGCTAAAACACGGTGAGCAAATGTGTGTCCTGGCGCTGCAGGCAAAACCAGCAAAATACGCTCGGCAGTCAACGCGGCAACGCTAATTGTATCGCGTGTACTCGATTTTGTGCAATACGCTGCAGGAAATCCGCGTTGGATCAAAGAAAAGCGGGATCGAATTTGTAATCCTCGATTTATAAGTCCACGTATCTTGTACAACGCGCTTAATCCTTGCATAGACAATCGTGAATCCAAACATCCATTTTCGTATTTCTTCCAGCAACTTTTTGCATTCTCGCGAAACTATTAATTCGCATCGACGCTATCGCCTAGATTTGCATACATTTCCATTGGCAATGCGATATTTCCAACCTCGTCTATTCGTTAATTTGAGACTTTAGCTATGGAAGAAGTCTTCTATAGTCCTCTCAAGCTTTATTTGTTTAACGGAGGATTCTGGTGTAGAAAAAAAGAAAACAAATTTCATTTTATTGCTCTAATCATTAGTATAACATTCCTAAAATATATTTTGAAATTTTCAATGTAATCCTTAAAATATCAAGGACCCCACGGTATGTTTATTGCGTGCAAGTATGCGATCACGTGGTGTCTTCGCATACTTTACAGGTGTCTTTTTCGAAATTAATTTTTTCAAATTGGCGGGAAAGATATATGAAAAACTAGGGCGCCAATTCATTTGAAATTTTGCATACATATACTATGATACATGTACTAATCGATGAACCTAATAAATAAATTAGATAAAATAAATAATGTAAACAAACTTTTCATACCCAAAACGTTGATTTTTATTTCAAAGTGGCCTCATTTTAAGAATTTTCAATTTTTACGTATTTTTCAAGGTTCATGGACTAACTACGTTCGTAAAGAGTAAGAAAATTGTTTGTATTCCTGTTTTGGAAATACAGCTCCCACCAATTTCAGGTCTCGTTATCGAGGCGCTACAAAAACACTGTTATAACTCCGAATTGCAACATTTTTTTAAAAATAAGAAAAATCTATTTCATACTCTTATAGTTACTTAATAAAACATCATAGTTGTCAGAAATATCCAGTAAATACTTTCTCCGAAAGAAATTCCGAAAAACACGCAAATTTTCAACGTTCTACACCAGAATCCCCCTTAACTAGAGGGATTAGTTATAATATAACAATATGGCAATTAACGATACACACGTACATCTCTAATTCCTCGTCTATTTGTGATTTTGTATTTGCAAATATCGATTATACGTTTAAATATTTTTGTAATGGTCCCTTTATGGACTAGAAAAGACTCTTCAGTTAGGACAGTGAGAGATATCTCTATTAACAAAGCGAAGCCCGAGAGAAGAGAAAATTTTTTACAGATGATAAAGTTAAGATATCTATGTTATCTGTACTTTAATAGATTGAACTGATTAAAACACAACAGTGCTATAATTAATTAATTATTCTGACTATTAAACATAACAGTGTAATAATTAATTAATTATTCTGACTAATTATTCCGACCACCAAACTGTGGCAAGAAATAGCTAGGGATACATAATCTGTGTGTATCCCTGCTAATCTGCGTTATAATCGTGCTATGACGCGAGCCTAGAAGATCTAAGCAACCAGGGGTAGTTTATAATATATATAATTATATAATTATAAATATATAAAATTGCAGGAAAAAGATCAAGATTCCAAAAATAACAGGAATTCCCCAAAATATCTAGAATTCCCAAAATTGTCTAGGATTCCCGAAAGTATCCAGGAATTCCAAAAATATCTAGGATTGCCAAAAATATCCAGGTATCCCGAAAATATTCAAGGTTGTACAAAATTTTGAAAAATATCGTGTCAGTATTGGTTTTGTCGAATACCGTTTGTTTCGAAAACGTTATACACGATATACAATGATATATCATTATGTACATCTTCATATACGTCATGTCTAACCTAAAAACTTTGAGAAAATCATTGTACGATATAATCACAAAGTTGTATATTTATACATACATATATATCATACAACGAAATTCGTTGTATGTTGTATAATATTGCTTATAGAGGTGTTAAGTGTATGATGTTGTTTATAGACGTGTACAAGATTACGAAAATTTTGAGAAATTTGTTGTATGATATATATCATACATTATGATTATATCATACAACGAACTTCTCAAAGTTTTCGGAATCTCGCATACCTGTATAAGCAACGATACTTGTCTCTTTATAGTCTCACTGTAGTAACCCAAATCTATCGATCTTTAAAATATGTCTGTTAAAATACTCAGAAAGGAACTCAAGTATACATATCTTTTAGTCGAACAAACTAAAATGTACTTCATTATATTTGATAGAATGTTCCACGCACAGTCTTTACGTTAACAATAGTGGAAACGAAAGGAGACTTCTTAATTCTGAATATCAATTGACATATAATACACGTTGTTTGCTCTGCAAACGCTCTCGGGTGACTCGGTCTTTGCCGAGTTCGCCTCGACGCGTCGAGATGTCGCGACGCATGACCTGCTCGCAACACACACGCGCCACCTGCCGTCGGGACCGGCCAATTAGAAATTACACAATCTCAACAGTGACATTTTTAGAAAATATTTACAACCTTTAGCTTTCAAACGTGTTTACACTATATCAAAGATATAACAGAAAAATCGTTCCTTATGGCTTTGCTTATATAATATAGCTCTCGTCGCTAATTACTGGGAAAACATTACTATCTGAACAGGATTGACGCTTAAAGCATTGAAAGATGATCATCTGCATGACAGATCAGAAATATTAGTATGAAGTTACGTCGCGACGCGTCGCAATTTCGAGTCATTTATCTGCTGAAACTCATTAAAATAGAACCTGGTGTGTTGCAATAGGAGAAAAATAAGAATTTAGGTGAAGTATAATTTTTAAATGTATGTAGCACGACGCTTTACTTACGCATATAAAGCAAATTGTTGCGGTTCTAGTCCCTAGGGTCTAGTCCCTAGCACCCTGACCGCAATGTCCCAGGTCAAGTGGAGGATTGTTTTATGTTCTTATTGTCAGCGTCCCTTGATTTCTATACACTCATCGTCACCTAAACCACCGCTTGGGTAAACCGTTCACAAGGACCAATATATCACCCTTAAGATAGACACAAGGACCCAGACTGTTTAAACTTCCACCACCACAGCAGAATGTGGAAGCTACCACACACCCCCAATATTATTCACAACCAATAAGCAGATAAACGAAACTTATAAACCACCGACAGAGCAGTCACGGCAGAGTTCTCCTAAAAATATCAAGAAGACCGGACAATCATCACGACCATACTATCATCATCGAGACCCACCAACAACTCAGCGCAGGAAACAGTCTACTATAGAACCCTCTGTAGTTCAACCATAACCAGGCCTAGCTCTATTGACCCTTTGCACTCGGAGATCTTTTCGTTACAGAAACATAGCAATTCGAAGACTTTCTGCCATAAAGTCGAGGATATTTTCAAAACGATAAATAAGAAGTGCAAATTAATTGTAAGACGTAAAATTATTTCACCTCGATATTCCACGCGTCATTAGGCAATTTTAAGTTGGAGATATTAATTAACGACGATCTTTAATGGTGTCTGAAAGTCACCTCTCGAGTGCAAAGGGTTAATTTAGAGTAGGCCGCATCCCAACAACATTGCCTCAGCGTAAATGGGCCTTACAACCCCGCCAAAGTCCCCGAGCGAGTTGCAGTGTTCGGGACGGCAACACAAATATTCTTCAATGTTCGAGAACACGATAGCACATATAGGACTATTATAACTTTCCTTTTTACATAGATCCTTTTCAGATCATTTTATTAAATACGTTCTGTGTTATGGGAGACACGCGTTATATTTTGAATTTATGCAAGGTTAAACATTTTTCTCAGCTCTAATACTGATTGCGTATCGTTATTATCTTCGGCCAACTATTAATACAGTATATTAACATAGCAATTCATCTTACGCCTTATACGAAACCATTTATCGCGTTGGATGAGTACTAGTCTCAATTTTCTGGTTGCGTTATAGAAAAACGTTTTATAATGGAGTCCATTGTACTTGTTTAAGTCTTTTTAGCTTAAAAATGTTCCAAATTGTAGTATAATAATTATAATACAAGTGTAAATAAATATATATAAATGTTAATATTACTATTTATTTATTTATTATTTACTTTAATATTATATTAATACTATTACCAATATATACTATTAAATAAATATATATATACAAGATGGTCGACGCATCATTTACACTTCTTTGACTTCCAAAATATGCGTTGTACAAAAAAATGTTATATATCAAGGTTGCATGGTTTCAAGATGTACACTATGCAGTGCATTTATTTTTCTTTTCTTTTTTTTTTAAAGGTGAAAGCGTTTCGGAGATTTGAAGGCCAACCTAGTTTTTTTAAACGGAATATTAAATTTTTTATATCAAAATATGGAATTTTGAGTAAAAAGATATTGACCTTTATTAGCCCTAAACCTAGTAATTAACGACTAATTTCACACTACTCTAATTATCACAAATTTCCGCAACACAGCGAGATATTTACGTGACGATATTTTTATTGTAATCTTTATTATTAATATTACAATATGTTATTTTTTTATTATATTTCCAAGAATTTTTCAAAAAATAAAGTGAGATTACTCGTTAACTATTATGCTCAGGGTTAATAAAGGTCAATACCTTTTTACTCCGAATTCGATATTCTTTCATATTTTTATATCAAAAATATAGCATTCCGTGTAAAAGAACAAAGTTGATCATCGGGTCTCTGAAACGCTTTCAATTTTCTATAGTTTATTTTATTTATAAAAATAAATCCATTACATAATGTACATCTTGAAACCATGTAACTTCGGTATACGACATTTTTTTATGCCACGCATATTTCGGAAGTTACAGAGATGCACATGATGCGCGGACTCCTCTGCATATATACTGAGAGAGATGGAAGAAAAGAGAAAGTTTTCGTAACAATAACAATAAATACAAAACGTGAGTTTACGATAAACACGTGGGAGCGTGTCGTTATGATTTTCAGTTTTCTACATATTACTTTCTTTGGCGATATGTGCAAGTTTCACTGCGGCCATAAGGTAAGAACATCGCGTATGTATACCAATGACACGGACAACTGTAACTTCGGTATAAAATTATATCGTAGCTTCGAAATACTTTTAGCATGGCGTAGCATGGAAAAAGTAAGACTGTTGAAAAGAATACGGTATTCTCTCGTATAACGCGGTTTACGGGACGCGTCGTAATTTTAACGTATTACGAACTTAACGAAGAAAATTACAGACACCGTTAACATTGAAATAAAAATAATCCCTGTAGATATAAATTTTATATAAATATCTCATAGTTTCATTTATAAATTAACAGAGTATAGTTACGTTACTCACTAACCTCAGTTGATTTTTAAAGAAAATATCTAATTTCGTACATGCGTGAAATTAACGCGTATGTGTAGAGAAATGACCGTAAATCTAGTGTTAATGTGCACCGTGCTACAGGAATTCGCGTTATAGGAAAGGAATTTTTCTCATATAACGCGCACAATCCAAAATTAATATGTTTCAGCTGATCATTGCTATGCCAAATTTTATTTTCTATGTTCTATCAAATAGAATAGTATTTTAAAAGTAAGTTACATATTTGTCTATAATTATGAAAGTGGTCTAAGTCATGGACATAAGAGGAACGATTTTATTATTTATTTCGTGTTGCATTCATTTATGTTACGATAAAATATATCTATTTTCTACAAAACAGTGAAGAATTGAATCGTTAGATCGAGTTTGTAGCTTTATCGCAATTAATTTTATAATTTATGACGTAAGCTTTTAATATTTATTTATTATTTATTAAATATTAAATATTTGTTTATTTAATATTTAAGCTTTCAATATTTCAGAAGCAAATATAAGTGACTTAGACCACTTTCATAATCACAGGCAAATACATATACGAAATTAATTAAGAAAACATATTACTAATGTACGTGAAAAATCTTTTATTGAAATTTAATGAAAATATAATTATACAAATTACAATTATGAAACATAAGAAGCCGGTAACAATGAAGGAAATTACCTAATGCTCGACTAAAACAGATTTAAATTTTTTAACAGGTCTTCTATTATTTAGGATCAAAAAAATCGATCCTTTTCTTCTTTATCCTTTTTTCCTACAGTACTTGTTTTCCAGAATACTTTCCGTAAATATTAGACTCGAACTCTTACAAATAACAGGGTTATAGCTGCTTCAATGACATGGCAGACCAATATTATTATAGAAAAATGAAACTTTGAACGCGTATCTCTCGAAACCGTGTTTTTCAAAACGGTGTCCGTGATTTTTCAAAAAGTGTTTGACAGATTAGCACGAAATTTTACACAAATATTCGGTATATTCGTGGCTATGACTTCCACTAGAATTATTCAATAATTCGCATTCCTCCAATCCTTTTCATACTCGTATATTTAAAAAGAAAGTGAAAATATCGATAGAATACGTTCAAAGCGCCGTTATTTTTTTATTTACAAATATTTTTTGTTTTGTTTTTGATACCAGTCGTAACTATACTCGCACTTAACAGGAATCCTGTCGAGATCTTTATTTCAGATAACGAGAAGTGCCTCAATTACGAACACCATCGATAATGGACTTTTGACAGGCCCTTCAGACAATGACTCGTAACACCGGCAATTTTTAATTTTTCTTGACAAGAAATGTAAGTCATGTAGTCCAAGACTGTACAAACAAACCCCGTTAATTTCAAAACGTAAGGTCTTAATGGTCCCTTGAAATAATTTTTAAAAATATTTGAAAAAATCAAAGAAGATGGTTGAAGACCTCTGCCGAAGCGCTTAACCGTTTGAGTGCCACGGGTCATTATTGTTTCCCAATCGATATTTGCCAAACAGCGCGATAGCGCTTGTCATATTCCGCGTCCAAGAATATAGCGCTTCTCATATTCCGCGTTCACCAACCGAGCGCGCTGATTGTCAGCTTCGCAGCTCAGAGCGCTGGCACTATTGGACACAAAATAGAAGAAGCGCGATCGCGCCGCTTGGCACTCAAACGGTTAAGAGGGACTGCGCGTGCTTAGCGCTTACGATCGCTGTGGACGGAATACTTTTTCGCTCGTGCGAGCTCTGTTGATTAAGTGTTCAAGGCGCAACTAACAAGTTATTATTGTAATTCTTTTGCAGCAGGTTAAATAATAAAAGAACGTTATTTTCGAGCATCGATTATCTATTAGAATCAATAAAATTGACAATATAACTTAACATGAAAATAAGGAACAAAAACTAAACAAAAATTAATAGTTTATTTGTGTATGATAAATTTTTTTATATTGTTAATATTGTTGTACGTATACTATATTGTTAATACGTTACTAACGATACTCGGAACAGATATACAAAAGAATAAACCCGTCCACGCGTCTATTATTTGTTCCATCATTTGTCTTTTTTTACTGTCGTTGCTAAGAAACACGTATATTTGCCTCGCATAAAGTTACATGCAATACTATTGCATGGAAGACCGAAAAAATTGAACAACGCATATATGCGTCCACCGTCCCTGCTGGTGACTCGCCGGACGCATATACGCGTCCATAGCGCTCTAAGGGTTCAATCAGGTAATTTCTGCATTTTATTATTTGTACGAATAATTGCGTTGTATGAAAACAGTATTTGCAATATCTCTGTCGCGTTATAGGAATTCGCGTTGTACGAACTCGCGTCATAGAGTCTACTGTATCCATTTGAATACTCTTCTATATATGCTACATTCTACCACGCCATCTGTTGAATTCGTGTGTCGTTGCGGTCCTTTTATTTCTTTGTGTCGAGACATAAGTGTCATGGCGCTTGATTTGAGAGAGACCACGCGGTTGCCTTAAGTAATACCAAAGTATTCGTGTGATATGTTTCTGCCTACTACCTATTGTCAGTGAAACGCAATGGCTCGCGAGAGTATTCGAACGCTATATATTTCGAAAGAATTCTCTAATCTGAACACATGCTGTGATTTATTTACCGACAGAAAATGACATTAGCAGAGATAAAATTACGGATTAAAGTTTCAACAATTATTTTTTAAACTTTTTAAACAAATGAGATCTCGAAGAATTTTTACTAGAGGATCACAGAGCACTAAAAATTAAACAGTTTTTATTTAAAAAGCTTCGTTCTATCTCGCGCTGTTACAAAATTACATTTAAAAACACAGAGATCGAATTGTAGATTTGAGCGATGATTTCACCTACGCCAAGTGATATCTGCGAGTAAAAAAAGATTGGTCCAGGTGTAATGGGAGTAGTACACGTTACGTATACGCATACTTCCATTAAAATCGAAATTTTGAGAAATTTGCGTTAGAGTACTCTTTCGACTTACGTATAACGTTCGAATATTTTCGTGAGCCACCGTATATGCAAATTAATTATTTTGCGTTTATATACGACTATAGTTTAATTTCCTACAAACGCTTTAGACACGGTAAAATGGCGTTTGCAGTGATTACATACTCCGATGCTTAAAAACTTAATTTTCAAATCTTAAAAAAACTTGAAAGTTTGAAGCTTGAAAACTTAATTTGCAAAGATTCTTGAACACTTTGGGTGTTCGTATAATGACCGATGCACAAAGATACTTGGATTTCATGTAACATATTTATACAGACATATTTATATAAAGATTATTATTATACAGAACGTGGCAATAATATTAAAATTACCAAACCCGTGAAGATGACGGATTTCCGACATTTTATTTTCTTGAATTATTTTATTTAATTATTTATTCGATTATTTCATTATAATTATTTCATTTGAATTATAATTGTGCTTTATTTAGATACACATTACAGGTGGGTAATTTTAGCGTGAACGATAAGTGGGGAAGTTAATTTACGCTGGCAGTGTGGTAGTGTTTTCTGTATCATATTACAACGATACGAAATCGATTTAATCGGAATTTGGAAACTGATAGACTCGTACTCGCGTAGGGAATTTTAGTTGGGACGACGTAGACCAGATGGCAGGTCTGTGACTGTAGACGTTCATTATAGGTTTGTCGGATCATCCATCTTGTATCGATCTTCCCTCTGGCAAGAAAGCGATGCGTATCGTCGAGATGTAGATGATACGTATGCTCGAAGATGTCGAAGAATAAAGATTAATCAAATCGATATTACATAAAACGTGTAACAATGAAAATATATTCTAATATCGTCTAATTAAAGGAAACAAAATATTTTTTATTAAATTTGTCGACTTTGCCTCGATACTCGTCAACTGATAAATAAAAAGAATTACAGAGTCGCGCTCTGTATTTAATCCTTTGCACTCCTTTGTAGAACATGACTCGACATCAGTTTTTATCACAGGAACTCCTGTGTCGAGTTACACTCGACGTTTCTTCATTCTTTATTTACTGAACAAGAAAACAGAAAATAAGTAACTATTTGAATTACTTAAATTCAAAATATAAATTACAACAATGTTTGAGAGCTATATTTAATATAATCAGTAAACAAAATTCTTTAAAATAAATAGCACTTGAGTAACTGTCCTATGAAGTAAATTTCAAACAAAATACTTAAAATAGTAGAAAGTTATTGGCAACAAAATTGAAAAATAAGTCGAAGCACAAAGGATTAAAAACAAAAAAAAAGAATATTCGCTAAAAGATCACTGCGTGAAAAATATAAGTTTATTTATTTAAAAACAACTGTAGGTAACTTTATGAATTTCGAAAAAAAAAGAAAAATTAATAAAAAATTTAATATAATCATTTTGAAATACTGCTTGAATCGTGCTAAACGAGAAACTTTCTGACTTTTCCATATGATAATATAAATTAAAATTCTAGATTTATGGAATATCTAGAATTGTTGGAACTTAAGTTTGTTTGTGAAATTTAATAATAAGCATTGACAAGCATCAATTAATTACGTAAATAAAAAGATAATTAAATGATAGCATAATAATCCCTTGAGCCAGGCACTCGGAAAGAAGCTCTAATGCTGCTCTCATATTTTTTCTTAACCAATTTCCGATCTCTCTGAAAAATTTTCTTCAAAAGTCAAAGAACTATTCTCTAATTTACTTTGAGTTACCGATAGGTCGCACTTGCAAATTGAAAAAAGTTTAGCTATCACGATCTCTTAATACGAATAGAGTCGATTATTGGCTTTCCAGCTCTCGATGGCACAAAAAAAAAGTATAAAAATTTCAAATTTCAAAAATGAAACATTTATAAGGGCATTTTTATATGCCGATTACTATTTTGCAGTTGGAATCTTGAATATTTTCAATAAATGCAACAGCATCGCGATTCATGCGTTTGCAAATACAAAATAATTCATGTTTCAAACAGACACATATGCGAATTTCTATATATTTACAGAATAATTAACTAAATTTTATTTGAAGCTGATCTAACGGTTTTCCAATCACTGGCACTATGATTTGATTTTGGAAAATGATGTATTGGAAAAGTATTTAATTTCAGTTACCTTTAATTAATACCTTAATTCCATTCACGATGAAATTATACAAATACTTTAGAATTTCTTCAAATCTTATGGATGTTAAATACATAATTTTGGTTGTATGACAAATGTAACGTATGATTCTATTGTAATATCAGACAAGGGTACATGACGAGTTACACTCGTTATTGTAGCGCAAAGGGTAATATATTTAACGCCTTATACAGGGTGTTCCTGAAAGATACGTACAAACGAGCATCAGGTAGCTCGTCAGAAAAAGTATGAAAAAAGTATACAGTAACTTTGTTTTATATAAGTCTTAGTTTTCTAAAAAATCGAATTTGAAAATTCGTTTTATGCTCTTTGTAATTAAACTAGCAGAACTTCGTTCATGGCGAGAATGGCAGCTTTAATGATTCTGTAACTGAAATAATAAAATATCCTTGATTAAATATTTTCTCTCAACTGTTTGTATATATCTTCGGTGCACACCCTGTATATACAATTTGTATAATCCTCCTCTCTTATGGAAAATGCATGCTGAGTCTCCATAAGAAGGAAATAAAAACTACGTCGAACACGTCGACTGGTAATTAGGATTTTTAAAGTATCAGTCAATTTGCGTATCTAACACTGTTTGATAAAAGAAGAGAAGAAGAGAACTCATATATGCGTCGTAAAATTTGCATGTTTTTAAATTTCCCGAGCGAACTTCGCCTTAGCGATGTCGGAAAGCTCGGAAAAAAGAAAATAGTCAAACCGATACAAGAACTCGAATTAATAAGAGGTTCGAAACATCCGAGTAGTTGGAGAAAATCGAGAGGTTTGAGAAAAAAAATTGAGAAATTCGATGGAAATTGAACACATGAAATATTGGGTCATTCGGGATTCGATTTTTAAGCCATCGAACATTGAATTATTCGAAATTCGATTTTTAAGCCGTCGAACACTGGGTCATTCGAAATTCGATTTTTAAGTCGTCGAATATCGGATGATTCGAAATTCAATTTTTAGGCCGTCGAATATCGGATCATTCGAGATTCGATTTTTAAGCCGTCGAACATTGGATCATTCGAAATTCAATTTTTAAGCCGTCGAATATCGGATGATTCGAAATTCAATTTTTAAGCCGTCAAACATTGGATCATTCGAAATTCGATTTCTAAATCGTCGAATATCGGATGATTCGAAATTCAATTTTTAAGCCGTCGAATATCGGATCATTCGAGATTCGATTTTTAAGCCATCGAACATTGGATCATTCGAAATTCAATTTTTAAGCCGTCAAATATCGAATCATTCGAGATTCGATTTTTAAACCATCGAACATTGGATCATTCGAAATTCGATTTTTAAATCGTCGAATATCGGATGATTCGAAATTCAATTTTTAAGCCGTCGAATATCGGATCATTCGAGATTCGATTTTTAAGCCATCGAACATTGGATCATTCGAAATTCAATTTTTAAGCCGTCGGATATTGGATCATTCGAGATTCGATTTTTAAGCGAACGACGACCGATCTGCTTGCTCTTTCGAGTTGTTCGGTTCATTCGAACCGTTCGATTTCGTTCTATGTTCCAATTACTATCGAGTTTTCCATTCGACCCGAATTTCGAAGTACTCGAAAATTCGAATATTCGAAATTTTCGACAGCTCTGTTTCACGTATACAGCATATACAGTGGATTGCCTTACCGATCTTCGCCGTTATTGGTGCAGAGGCTCTGGGCGAGAACGTGGGAACGAAGAATAATATGGCGACCACGTGTCCTCGGTAAAAACCAGTTGCAATAATTTCAAACAGGAAACGAAGAGAGTTAATTTCTGTCTGCGAAAAGCGTTTAGCCAAATCTTACATTTCTTTTTCTTTCTTTTTTTCGATTTCTCAACGGTGTAAAAATACACGTGTACGTTGTACAATCTATCAACGGTGTCTGCCAGTTGCCATAACCGAAGCGTCACCCCGAAAGAGTATCGCATAAAAGAAATGATTACATGTAAGAAACGAGAGTAAGAAACTAGCACCTCGTCGAATATAGTACGCAGTCGGTGGTGAGGTACCGAAACTATATTCGTTCCCTATACATATGTAAATGGACCTTGGAGTTTATTTTAGTCTGCAGATCACGTGCAAAATCAACAAAGCACGAACGTCATTACATCGACAATCACGAACACTCGATAACGAAGAAACGAAAGTTTCCACAGGCAAGCAGGCTTCCTCGCTGATCCGTGTCAAAGGCAAACCTGTGACGATCCAGCGACTTGCCAAAATCATTTTTCTTTTTTTCCACTTCTCGAAGTATCGCGTAAAAAAGAAACGCGTCGAATGAATATTTATAACGAGTGAACCAGTTTCAAATGTGGACAAATTTATGTTAGTTTAAATATACAAACTACTCTCGCGGTCTCGTTCCTCTGATTTGCAAGCAGATCATATCGAAATAGATCCGTTGCCAAGATATTCCGATATTCCGACGTTGGAGAACGCTAATCGTGCGTGATACAATCTCGGCTCTCAATCGGGAGAACCAAATTAGTACGATGTCGATTATGCTTCCCGACCCAATTCTAAACAGTTATTCAAAAACCAAATTATCGCAAATATCGCTCGAGTATCGATAGGTTTCCGAGTGTTGGTTTTATATGCGTGAATACGAATAAGGTTGAATAAGTGAAACTCATTTGCGTTCATATAAATATAATAAATATAACATGTACGAGTGCAGTCTAGTACGAATGATTTTGAAACAATGTTTAGAAGAATGTGCCAGAATAACACAGTTATGTGTGAATCGTCAAAGAGGAAACATGGCTATGTAACGGTTAATAAGATTGAGAAAAAGAGAGAAAAATTTTCTAGAAAGTGTCAATCATTTTTCTGTTTAAAATAGTTCATTGCCAGTTGCTTTCATCATTTAAATATTTTTATCTAAATATATTAATGCGTTAACTGTTGAAAAACGTAGAAGTTATTGGTGTCCATTTCTATCCACACAAATGCCTTGTATTTCATAAAAGGAAGAGAAGACGATATAAACATTTAGCTTCTTTACTCTTACAAACTCATATGTTCTACTTAAAAGTAAAAAGCTTCGCAAAGAAGTAAAATAAAAGAAGTAAAACTTTGGACATTCCTCATTTGTTGTATCTAAAAAGCCAGTGACTGATAAAATTAAGGAAAACATAAGATAGTTCGAATTTGAAGTTAGCTTCTAATATTCTTTCCAATATTCTAAATAAACTAATATGTTAACTGTTAAAAAACGTAGAAGATATTGGTCTCCATTTCTATCCACAAGGTTGAGATATGAAAATTTTTGTACATTTAATAGTATAACTTGGTGCCAACGAATTTTGTTGTACGATACTATACTACGATCTTGAACGCAGAAATTGAAAATTATTACGAGTAATGCATTATCCTATTTCTGTTAGTAACAATGAAAATGATCTGGATCGTATGTTTCTTTCTGATATATTAAATTTTCGTGTTTTAAATATAATTTCAATTCAAAAATTAATTACAACAAAGCTGCAAATTTAATGTAAAGTTTCAATTTTCTGCTATTTTTACAAAAATTGTTTCATCTTGTTGTGATGTCGATGAATGCAACGTAAAATGAGTAATAAAATGATTTCTTTTAGATTTTCTACTTGAACCAAAGTAAATTGGTTTCACAATTATCGGCGCATCTTCTGCTCAGACTTTTTAGACCTAATTCACCAAGGATACTCAGTTTATGTGCTTTTTGTTAATCGTAATGTCGTATATTACGTTTCGAACATAATCGAAATGTAGGACGTAAAAGAAAATACGTATTTTTGTAAGTGCAAATTGCAGGACCCTTCATTGACACAAATATAATTGATAATTAATAATTGATATCTACATAATATAATTTGGAGGTATTACATAAAGTTTTCGTAATGTTGTCTGTGTTAGGTAGGTATTATTTAGGTAAAAAGTCGTTTATGTTAGATAAATTATCTAAAATTAGGAATAGCAATGCCCGAATATTGTACACGTGCATAGTAATAATTCAAGTGACATGATGAAAATAATTAGGTATATACGAGGTGTCTCGTCTAAATTAGGTCACCTAAATATCTCCTACAATTATAATAACACGAGAAATATAAATTGATATGTAACTTGAACGACACGAAGAGACCATATGTCACGTGAAAAAAATTTTCTTTCACGCCATTTCTTCTTGAAGTTTTTAAAATCATGATTTTTCTTTTCTCTTTAAAGTGTATATTTTATCTTTCGTTGCATCATGTAACTGATGTTAAAACACTTTCGAATATTACCTTCGAATTAGCCCATGACTTTGAAAATTAAAATAAAACTTAAAATATTCCTCTGTCTAAAATGGTGCCCCTCAAAAATTTAGACAGACGAATACTCCAAGACTTATTTTAATTTTCAAAGTCAAGAGTTAATTCGAAAGTAGTATTTGAAAGTATTTTAACATCAGCTACACGATGCGCCGGAAAAGAATATACACGTATGAGCAAAAACATATTTATAACCTTAAAAACACCGAAAAAATTGTTGAATCCAACTTATTCGTCTCTTCGTGTCGTTCAATTTACGTGTGAAATATTTTTCGTCTCACTATAATTGTAGGAAATATTCAGATGGCCTAATTTAAGTGGGACACCCTGTATAATCACTTTCTTATTTCGATAAAAATCAACGTTAAAAATAATAATAAAAAATAACGATAACAAAATCTGAAACCGTTTATTTCGAACAATTTGCCAGTACCAGCGTTATATATCAAACCACGCTTTAAACAGTTAGAAACTTACGAATTAATGAAATTAAGGGAAAAAGTTTGCTCCAAGTTTCCCAACGAAAATGTATGAAATACTCACGCATCTTCTTCCCTCTTAGCGGAAGACCTAATTACGTAAGACATCCACCCTAGTCCAAGGTTCTAGGTTAAGTGCCGCATTGTTTCTCGCAATGCTGTTACCGAAAGAACACTCGTCCTCCTCTGTAACCATATCCTCTACGAACGTTCTGGCAAATTTTCTTTCCTTTTATGCAACCCGACATCTGAACAAGCGAGCTATCGAGCGTCTCCCAGATAATCAATACCGCGACATCTGATGGCTATATGATTACGAATTAGAACAGAAGCCATCTTTAGACGCCTGGACTGACCCTACTAAAACCAGATTGGAACAATGCGATCCAAAGTTCAAACAAAAGGTGTCTTTTGTTTCATAAATCGGTTCGATAGGTCGTTCTAACAAGGGGAGGAGGAGCACAACTGTATCTCAGCAAATTTCACGATCTTTCGTGAAACGATAGGGTACACATTGCTAGATATGACTGCTAAATATTAGACAGTTAAACGACAGTTTTGAAGGTACTAACCCTTTCTCGCTGAACGAACCGTCGCGCCAAAAGTGTCGCTTTCAAGTCATTTTGTCAGTCTGAAATCTTATAGAGCAAAACAAGTGCAAAACGCTTGCGATGGCTAAGCACGAAGATAACATATATACTCTGCTCGCGATAGTCCACGGGTGATTTAACAGTAATGACAGTCACTGTTCGTACATAGCGAGCGTCATGCGTTAGGTGACTATAGGCACCGCTCGTACATAGCGAGAGTCAGGTAGGGAAAAGGTTAACCCTTCGTGGACGAAGCGGTTTTGAGTAAACCGTACGTGGGGTCAAGCCCTGCCGCGATAGTCATTCAAGACTATCAGTGCTCATTTCTGCTTCACGCGTTGAGTGCGGTGCCGATTTTGCTGTATTTTCCGCTCAGGCGGCAGCGAGTGAGTACTTGATGCCGAGCGCATTGTTTCACTTTGTCGTTTGGACTGTGAGAATGGTACAGCCAGTGCACAAATATACAAATTATAAACAGAAGATAACGAGGTGGAGAATGCCAGAAAGGCAAAAAGGCGGTCACCAAGAGACGATCAGTCGAAAAAAGCCACGGAAGTGTAACGATTTATTTTAGCAGAGGGAATCAAATTTAGCGGTCACCAAAAGACGATCAGTCGAAAAAAGCCACGGAAGTGTAACGATTTATTTTAGCAGAGGGAATCAAATTTTTACAATATATTAATTATCATTGATAACTTAACCCTTGACAAAGCCAGTCTCGCGCACCGACGTAGACCAAACGAAAAGTTCGCTGACAGGCCCTAAAATCCACGCCGTCCAAAAGTCTACTGTCAGGCTATAACAGACTATAGCAGACTGTTTCCTGTGCTGAGTTGGTGGGTTTCGATGATGATGGTGCGGTTGTGAGGGAGTTTTTAGAAAGAATCTTGTGAATGTCTTGTCGGTGGTTTTATAAGGTTCGACTGTCTACTGATTGGTTGGTATAATATTGGGGGTGTGTGCTAGCTTCAGCGTCTTTCGGTGATTGTTTAACCCTTTCGTGGCGAACCTTTTGGAGCTCAGCTATAGACGCAATTGTTATCAGTAATTGCCCAATAATATCCATCAAATCGTTTGCTTTCGATCTTCGTATCGCGTTGTCCGCGCGTTCGATCTTCCACCGTCAGTCACGCAGGCAGCCTAGAGCGCAATTCATTTCTGAGCGCTTCGCCGCGAAAGGGTTAAACAATCCAGGTCCTTATGCCTGTCCAAGGGACGCTTACAATAAGGGCATAAAACAGTCCTCCACTTGACCTGGGACATTGCGGTCCTAGGGCCGAGAAACTCGTCCGAATCTCGTTGGGCATCGAACGTGTTAGAGAGTATTGTTACAGAACGCACTAAGAACTCCTCTTCTATGAGTTCGATCGCTGGATTGCTGAAAGACTCCAAATGTACACGATGTTCCGTCGTGGAACAAGGAAGACCCGTTACGGTCTTCCAACAGCCAGGTCTTAGGGTCGAACAATTCGGCATCGGAATTTCCCGCTCCATGCCTTCAGCATGTTTGACTGCTGTACCTTTTTTCTTTTGACTTCTCGTGTCGCGGAACACGAGAATCCTGGAAATCCCTAATTTAACGAAATTAGGCGACGGCTCTTAAGACTTGGCTGACAATAGGCCTGAGGGCTCCACGTGGTCCGCACACGTTGGAAGCCTCAGGCCTTCGCTAGGGGTAACAAACGGCCGATGGGGTCACCGGCGCGCGGGTGAACCCCAGGTACCCCACCTTGGAGGAGAGGGTTTCCTCCACTATCGTGGTTTTTCGGGGGAACCTTCCCTCACTCCAAGGTAACGGATTCGCGGACCAAGG
>NW_016908927.1:691415-705291 GCF_001483705.2 Eufriesea mexicana
GAGTGGCTTTAGGAATGCGTTTGAGTGTTTGGGCTGAGTGACCCGCTGAGGGTAAGATTGCGAGGAGTGCATGGGAAAGTGTGATTGGAAAGAGAGAATAGGTATGAAAGAGGATAGAATGGATGGTTTTAAATAGGGATGCAAGGGCGTGAGGGGGCAGAGAGAGAGAGAGAGAGAGAGAGGGTGTGGAGTCGGTCGTGGTACGTGTAGTATAGGAGAGTTCAGAGAGAGAGTTATGGAAAAAGGTGTATTAGTGTTGCGAAGTATAAACGTGTTGTTAGGATTAATAAATAGTTTTAGTATTATTCGTGTTGTCCCACCCTATCTCTACAGTATTTATAATTTTTGCTTTGCTACCAAGGTGTATGAAGTATTAAAAATTCTTTTAACGTTAGACTTATCTAAAGGGACAAAATGACTTGTTTCGGATATTTTATTTTTACAATTTTTGAGGATGTATAAACAGATTTTGACAAAATTTATGGTTACTTTTATTCAAATCGTAACATAATTGTTCATAGTTATTTGTCATCCCCGTGCCACTACAATTATCTTCATTTATGTAAAATATAAGTAGTTATTCACTATGGGTCGGTAGTTCTAACATTCAGGACTATTGTTGTATATAGTTATATAGATAATCGGCCTATAAAAATCGACTTTCTGAACATTTTTTTTCTAAAGAAACCGTGATACATACTGACATGCAGTTTTCGCACTCAGATTTATTTATACTCCGAGAATGTTTACAATTTTTTTAAACAAAATTAATGAAAGTTGTGGAAATTATATAACCTTAGCTATATTGAAGCATGTTTGTAAAAATGGGTTCGAATGACTGATACGGTTCCGGCAATCTGGTTATTTGAACCAACAAAAACAAAACGTATCTTAATTAGTATAGATATAGATTATAGCATGAATCACCAAAACAGAGAAATTTCGAAAATTAAAGGAATGATAGCATTTTGAAATATAAATATCGATTTTCTTTGTGTTTTTCGTTCTTTGGGCGGTAAGTAAAAATGGAAAAAAGCATGAGATTTTGAAATCCGTGGTTCGTGCGATAAAGGTACATCCGGTGAAAATCTCCTCCAAATTTTAAGTCAATCGGTCGATTAGAACACGAGATATCCCGTCAACCAGTTTAAAAAATATGGTTTCGAGAGAAACGCGTTTAAAGATTTTGCTACAAATATTAAAAATCTGATGGATTTTTCGTATTCGGGAAAAATAACCAATTTATAATACACCAATCCTTTGTTTATAGACCACCATAGGCACAAAAAGCGTGATAAAACGAAAAATCTGATAACATATGTGTAATACCAAGTCACCGATATCGGATCCACTTGTACCAAAAATAGGTTTTCTACGTCAGTTTTACGAATTTCATAAAATGAGTTTACATGCATATTTCCTAAGATCCAAACATCAAGGAAACGAAGGAAAAAAAGAAAAAAACAAAAGAAGAAAAATATCGACTATTTTAACTCTTTAAACCAGAATACCTTTAACTTCTTCAAGAATACTGGCAGATATGTGTACCTTCAGCTTTTTTTAAAATTATGATTATTATAAGCGAAAAGAAAATTATAATCAGTTGAAAAACTATTCACCAGAGCATTCCATAGAATCGAGAATAAAAAATAATCTCGTCGAATATCATTGCTAACAGAGGTTTATTCTATTTTGTAATCACTGCACTAAAATCATTGTAACGTTAATTTAAAAAAAAATTCGTCCCTGAAGAGGTTCGGTTAGGTTAGGTAAGGAAATTTAAGGAAATTTATGTAAGGTATTTCCTTTTTATGTATCACGATTATAACTTCGCCGGGCCGAGAGTTGAACGACGTTTGCCTTCTGCGATGTTTACGCGTTGGAGATCTCGAAAATAGTCAATGGTGCAGAATTGCACGTTTGACAACATAAAAATGAAAAAATATTTCATTTTTAAACGTCCATTCTGTGATCACTATCGCCCTGAATCGTGTACTTTACCACCGCGGTGAAGTATTGGAAAAAGAAAGGAAAAAATGAGGAAAAGAAATGAAAAAAAGAAAGAACATTTATTGAATTCGATTGAAGGAAAGGTATGCATTTCTATTTTATTATCTTTGATATCTTCAAAATTATCGATTAACTAGGCTAATATTCAGCAGACGCGTTTAGCAGCGCGTACTCTATCGTTTCGCAAAAGGTCGTCGAAATCAGTGTCGTACAGTTGGACTCTTTTCCTTGTAAGATGAAACAAATAAGCACAAAGCATCGGTTATTTTGAGTTAAAGATGTCGAAGACTAACCCAGGACCGAAATTTTTCCGATCACGCGTCTATGACAGTCGCAAACTGGATATTAACCGAGTGAGTAATTTTGCGAAATCGAAAAATGGCATTCGCGTGGCTTCATAGTTTCGTGAAAAATCGAACTCTCGCACGAATGTCTGCTTTTTTCTTTTCATCGTCAAACACGATGTGCGAACGACTCGGCTATTCGACAAAATTTCATAAAGCGATCGAAAACCCGTATTGAACCAACTGTGACGATTGCGAGGTTATCTTTGGTACCTACGAGGAGTCACCAGGTGGCGACACTGAGTTTAGTACTAGCACCATCGATCTGTAATATAGACCTAAATATAATACACGCAACTGGTATTAATTAATACGATATAATGAAAATAAAAGAGCATATATAATTGTCACCCTATTTGAACAAAAATCAGTATAATTTGTACCAAAAGCAATCGCGAAAATAAAATGTTCGAAACAAGTCATTTTGACCCTGATGGTAGTTCTAGTATTAATTATGATACTATAATTCTAGAAGTGTTCAATTATATAATTATTGAATGTATGCGATATATTCGTAACTTTTTTAAAATAATTATTTCAATCAAGCAAGTACCCACATATTTATAAATTTGGCAACGAAAAATCGCCATTAACTTTTATAGAGTTTTCGGAAACTGGACTCGTCGCTGGTTTAATTTTTAATAATTTGCACCCTCGACAAAAATTTTCAAACTATCAGCGTTTGAATTTTCACAATTTTTTGAAGCGAAAACTTGTCCTTGTTTTTTATTATAAAAATATCTTGGTAGAAATTCGATCTAGGGGTGTGAAGTCACAGGCTTTGTCCTCTATACGGACGCCACGACCGTTATTGCGTGATTTCTCCTCACAAGGTTATAGCTGTTCAAAGATTGACGTAATATAGATTCAGTTTTGCTCTTCGATGTATTTCTGCACGTGGGTGTACGTCGGTATCCTTGTCATCTTACGTTAATGACTGACCCTGATCCTATATCTGCGCTATTGTCTCGTATTGTCCTTTGTGTCTTTATCTCGCTCGACATCGGAGTATCTCCTTTGTTATCTTCGTCACGCAACGTAACATCATCCGTTTTGTGGACAAGACATTTTCCAGGAATAACGAAAAATTCGTCTACCCAATATTTGCAACCGACACCTCCTATCAGTTCTGTATACGAGAAATACGATTCGCAGTGGTTATCGACCAATGGAATGAGGAATGATCATGAACGAGGTCATTCGTGCAAGATCACCGAAAGTCCACTGTCAATGAAGTTTGATTTTAATACCGAAATTCCTAACACAAGGAATGCAGCTGAACGTGAATTACGTCGAATAGCATATTCCTAGTAATTTGGTCCAACGGTGCCACAGAGCAGTGTGTATTTACTCGTGATGAAACCCAGGTTCCAATTATCGTATTTGGCTTTGAAGAGTAACGTTGTTGAGATCTGTTGCTTTCTTCCTGAACTTCTTTTTTCACAAGAATGGTGCACGTTGTGTATAGGAGGTATGAAGGGGGTATCGCGTCGTTCCCTTGATCTTCCTGGTCGCGTGGTTTCCGCCCGAAATAATTCGTCTTCGCGGTTGTAAGGCGCGAAGATATCCCGATGTGGATGGACGGTTCGACGCGACACGGTATCTCGTCGACTTAACGAGGAGATACGAAAATCGTCTCGTGTTAGAAGAGAACCATCGTCTCTGACGTGTCGAGAGGAAGTAATTAGAAAGAACCGATGTTTTTGAGAGCTCGTACCGAAGTGAGCTCCTCGATCTTCCTAAGATCGGCCTTAGGAAAAATCGGCAGCTCGCCAAATACGATTGGCTGCTTTTGACCAAGGGCGTTCCCTTGGTTCGCGAATCCGTGACCTTGGAGTAAGGGAAGGTTCCCCCAAAAACAACGATAGCGGAGGAAACCCTCTCCTCCAAGGTGGGGTACCTGGGGTCCACCCGCGCGCTGGTGACCCCATCGGTCGTTTATTACCCCTAGCGAGGGCCTGAGGCTTCCAACGTGTGCGGACCACGTGGAGCCCTCAGGCCTATTGTCAGCCAAGTCTTAAGAGCCGTCGCCTAATTTCGTTAAATTAGGGATTTCCAGGATTCTCGTGTTCCGCGACACGAGAAGTCAAAGAAAAAAGGTAAAGCATTGAAACATGCCGAAGGCATGGAGCGAAAAATTCCGATGCCGATTGTTCGACCCTAAGACCTGGCTGTTGGAAGACCGTAACGGGTCTTCCTTGTTCCACGACGGAACACGTTGGGAAACAAATTCGCTGTTCTTGCTCAGGTCTCCTGAATAAGGCTAGTGTGAAAGATACGCGAGGAATATTGAAGTGATTAAACGAATTTCTTTCATATTCCAAGATCATCTTTTTAATTTTTTTCTTTTCTTTTTGGTCTGTTTTCATGTACAAATTGTCGATACACGCGATATTTCATGGACTAGACAGTCATTCTATTAAGGCCAGACAGTACCCTGACGCGTTAGAAACGAGACGAAGTTTGGAAAAATTGTTAATGTTTAATAAATTATTTAATTAACCCTTTGCGCTCGACGATTTTTTAGCTAAAGAAGGCTACGAGTTGAAAAATTTTATGCTATAAAGTTGACGATACGTTTTTAAGCAACAAGTAAGAAATTGTACAATAATTAACACGTAGAATTATTTAATTTCGATACCTGACACGCTGTTACATTATCTTAAATTTGATATATTAATTAATATCGAGCTCCGGAATTTTATCAAATGGCGACTGAAAAGCGCTTCTCGAGTGCAAAGGGTTAATATTTAATAATTAAAATTTAGAATAATAATAATTATTGAATGAAAAATGTAGGTGTTTATCGATGAATACAAATGTAAGTTTCAGCTTTGTATTACAATTCTTTAAAAATAGAAATCGGACAAAATGGCGAAGTTATTCGCTGTTTCCAAAATCCCTTCTGACAGAACATTGATCACTGATCGTCGCAATTGTCAAAAATTGGAATGTCTAAAATAAAAAAAAATTGTATTGATTCGTAAACTAAAAACTATCATCTAAAACGTAGCGTACGGGTTTTCGAGAATTTTGAAAATTTTAATAATTGTAGAAATGATTGTAGTTTAAAGAGAAAATAATCGTTTTTATTCCAAGAAACGACTATTTTAAACATCTACAAATAATTCAATAATTAACATATCACAAAAATCGTACATTATAGCGTATAATATTCTAGACAGAATATCTGCATAAAATTTGAAGAAAGTTCCGGAGATTTCGAAAGATGCAGGTTTGAGAGAAACGTAAAAGGGGTCTTAACCACTTGCGGTGGAAAGACGTGCCACGCACGTCGAGATGCTTCTGTTACCGAAACACCAGCCACGTGTTACACACGTCGTCAGGCGATTGTTGCAGAAAGAAAAATGACGTGCGTGGCACGTGAACTGTTAATGAAATTTTTTACCGAGGCACTGTTTCTGCTTGCATTTCATCGTGTAAAGTTATCAGTATTGACCCAGACTGTAAAATGGAAAGTGATAGCGAAGCCAGTGATATTATTTGGGCCCCGAAGTGATTTGTACTCGACTGTTCTGCCACGCGCAACCGTGAATTTCTTTGCACCGCAAGTGGTTAAGATAGCTTTTCACGTGACACTGTTCGACCAAATGCTTATCGGTATAACTTCGCGAAATGTTCGAATTTTGAAATATCGCTGTGACATAATATTTTACGTGCTTCAAACTTTTAGGAAATTAACAAAAAAATTTGATTTTGCAAATCCATCATGATAATGTCCTCCCTTAATCACTGACTTATCGACCGATTTCTAATTCATCGCTGTGCGAAAGATTCTTACGAGCATGACTTCCTGTATGCATTTCATTCAGAAAACACGCTGTTTTAATAATTGTTGTAATAATTCAAACAGCTTAAACATATTTTATTTTTCTTTTCCAGAAAAGTAATTAATTGCGCAGCAATTCTTCTCTCCGCTAAATAAAAAATTATGAAAGCAATAAAGACATTTTTTAGGCAAGTGTATAGAAATTCCTTAGAATAAATTAGTATTTCGTAATTTATTCTTGGTTAAGCTTCCTCGATTACTTTAATATTGCGACCCTACACAGCACGACACCAAAGACAGTAAATTTCAGAAATCAACGATCATTGTGATCGCAGCCATCGCAATTATAATTTTATAATACCTCTGTCAAATCGAGTTAGCAGCTGCGAACAAGAGTACGTAATGATCATATAAGCGAAATCTTCGGTACTTTTCAGAATAATCATTTCCTCATAGATTTAAAGTTAAAAAACACAGTGTACAGCGAAATAATAATTTTAATTTAGAATAGAAAAAACAAGAAACATAATACAGTTATAGAGATACAATTTATAGTCCGATGTCTGGAACCATGGTGAAAAATAAAGTTCGACCCGTTTCATCCCATTGCGACGAAGAATAACGCGCAACTGAAATAAACGCTGGGCCGGTTACGGTTCCAAACGTCGGAGACACCTTAACTCTTTGCGGCACAGGATTTCAGATAATAAAATAGACCCATTGTGGGCAACTTTCACCGCGGCCCATTGTCTTCCGGCAGGAGAAAACTCTTCGTCGGTGTAGCGTCCTACGGTATCGAATCTCTTCGATTTCCAAGAACGCTTATCACGCGCCAAATTAATATTGCGTAACTAGTTGCGATAATAAGGATCCAGAATGCGTGTGGTCAAAAGAGAGTGTTTATTTACAGAAAAGCGTAGAATAGTTATAACGTAGACGTTAACGGAGTACCGTTTCGAACACGCGTTTGTACGTGCAATTTAGATGTTTGAAGGATCGGTGCCGAAGACGAACATGATTTATAAGTGCCGTCCGTCCGTTGCTTGTTGGGTCTGTCACAAGTGGGTCCCATCTGTCGCGTCTGGTACTAGTAAAATTCCTAATTTTGCGTTACCTTTGTAAGCTTAATCCGCTAGAACGGCGTTGAGGCACATCGAACCTCCGGAATTGCAGTCGCGGTATAGAATATAAAATAAACCGTTAGGTCTGTTAAAAGTGTAAGCCTTAATTATAAAATCATATTCTAAACACGCTCTCCGGGATGGAACAGTCGGAGTTCTAGGAAGGCCTAGTTGGGGCCCAAGGACAACAGCCACAGATGGGGATGCTAGATGCCAAGCTGGGGCGCATGGACCGAAGCTCAGCGGAAGAGGCTACGGACACGCGAAGACAAGGCGACGGAGAGGGGACACGCCCTATAAAACAGAGAGGGATGCATTTTTGGGACACTATCCGACCAGCGTACGGAGAGAATGAAGAAGTTACCCAGAAGCAAAGATTCTAGTTTTACTGAAACCCTTCTTACACCATGTTGCATAAAAATTTTATCACGTTTTAAATGAAACAAAAATGGTATATTTTTACCAATAAAGGAATCGCATAATGTAAAAACATAAAACCAGGAAGAAAAATTGTCGCGATAAACCTTCCGCTTGCAACAATCGATGAACCTGTACTGGCATGTTGAACGTTGCCAATTTGTCGAAGGTATTACCAACTGCTTTACGCAAATAAGACGAAATATAAACCTATGGGCATGCAGCTACTGCAATATTTTCAGGTGGGAGTAAAAATGTCTCACCATGCATTACGATGCATTAAAAAGGTGGGACACTTTTAATCCCACCGTGTCCCAAAGAGTTAAACGTGTATGCACAGTGCGTAGTGCATTAATCATAGAAATAGTCAATCTATTTTTGAGGGTGGTCTAACAATAAGACAAGAGGGTAGTCTAAGTCCAGGGGTGTTCAGCCATGCGATCACGGAACGAGATATTCGCATAAATGGAACGCAGTTCTGGTGACTGGAATCACGTAGCTATCGGATGTCAAAGATGTTTTTACAAAACGTAAGAGAAAATTCAAAGATCCCAGCGTGCTCCAAACAGTTAAGGCAAAAGCGACAATGCGTAACGTTGCCTTTCAACACATTTGTTCTATTATTTCGTGAAATACACGTAAATTTAGAAAAGAGAATAATAAGACGTTGAAAGTAAGATACGTCTTAACTTATATACAAAAATCAATCCCTTAGGAGAAAGAGATATATCTTTGAACTATGCACCGAAGAGGTTCCCTGAAGTGCTTATTTCACGCGTTAGATAAAAATTAGGGGACCAGGACGAGCTGCAATCGCATACCCTTTTTCATCGCTCTAATTTTGTCTCTCCATGCGAACAGTTAGTATACATAAGGTCTACCTTCCTAGGGATAAAATAAAGATAGTTATTTCTTTTCACCCATAATCCTAATATGAGATAGAAAAATAAAAATAATACTTACGATGTGGATATTAAAACGAACAATGAAATGTACGCAATTAAAAAATATTTATGTACATTAAATTAGTTTATATTTAATCAGTTATCTGCCGCGACTAACGAGTATCGATGCATTTTACGTAACGATACAAGGTGATTCACGAACATCGACAGTTGATTGTTGGCATCTACTATGTGCTTAGAGTGCAAATGCTTTGTTTATCTGCACTGGCTCGCTATAGACGTTGCACAGTTCTCGAATCTGACGTAGCAAAACTCCAGCCTTCCGCCATGTTGGTCTATCGCGAGTTAATTTTACACTGTAGGATACCATTTTCAAAGAAATCGCGAATCGGTCATTGCCAACAAAAACAAATTGTAAACCGATCAATGTTTTGTAGAAGTAAATTGAAAATTTATTTTGGGTAATAAAATTAAGTTGCGTGGTCCCTACGGGGAGGTGAAGCGTAGGTTAAGAAAAGCATGAAAGCAGGGCCCTTGACGACCGAAACAGAGTCCTTAGAAATTAATCGTGATCAGCACGAGCGTGAGTCGCTTGATGCTGGAAAGAGAGTCAAATTAGAGCGCGTCTTTGTGCGTTTTCGTTTCGTTATCTTGGTGTTCTTTTCCTAAGTTAAATTAGTTTCATGAGTTTTTACTTTGTGTAATCTTTGTTCTTGCTGTTTTGGCAATTTTTGGCGTCTCAAGACCAATTTTCGCCGTCCTACAATACCATAGAAACGATTTAACGTTTCGTTCGTTTATACTCGGTTTCTGCGATATACCGTAGTCTTAATCCACACCGAGGTAGAAATCTGATATTTGGGCCGTTTATTTGCCAGATATTTGCCGGATCGAAGTCTACGGAATGAAGAGCGGAAATCTACTTTAAATATAAAAAGTTGAACATCGACCGAATGCTTTGATATGGAAATTTTAAAAAATTCAAAAGGTGGAGTTCAAAGGCACTTTATCCCGTGAACGACTCATTTATTGTCTACTACAGTATTTGTAGCTCTACTCTCTTTTTGTCCTAATTATTTTTAATCCTTTATGCTACAACGATCTCGTCGTGAGATTTCCATGATCGCACGATGGCCTGTACTTGTCACGAGACTAATATAGTATTCGATGCGTTTTATAACTTGTACAAAATTTTATCACGAATGAAATAAATGTACAGTTTATTTAGTTAATTAAAATTAAATATTTTCCTACTGTGACATTTTTTGGAATTAAATCGTAGTGCAGAGGGCTAAACGTATGTATAAGTAAATTAGGAAAGAGAGAATAGATATATTAGATTATTGCAGTATCGCGAGCAGTGAAGGACGCTAACAAAGGAAATAGTATGAATCACTTGCATAGACATAGGCAAGGAATTCACAGACGCGTGTGCCAGAACGGTCCAGTGTTTCTGTAACAATTGCCTAACGACGTGTGTACCACGTCGTTGGCGATTCTGTGACAAAAGCATTACGACGTGCGTGACACGTCTTTCCAGCGCAAGTGGTTAAGAGCGATAGCTGGGCGAAGGGGTGCGTGGTCTTACTTCTAACATTGTAAATGAATGCATGGGAACGCTCGGGCCGCTTTTCGAAAAGTGAGGAATAATAAACAGCGGCATCAGGTTCGACTCGGGCATTTAGGACGATATCTAGGATGCGGGCGAAAGAACAAACGATATCTATGACTATATCGAGTGATCGAGGAAGAAAGCCTGTGTATGAAAAGAGAGAGTGTTAGACTTTAAACAGTGCAAAGACGCGAACGAGGCAGAATGAGCGTAGTCGAGACGTAACGAGTAGAGAATCGTGTATCTAGCGTAATATTTTAGTTTAAATAAATCTGTCTTGTTATTAAAAAGGAGTCGTTGTTTCAGGACACCTAACGAAAAGTTTCACCGTTCTCGGTGTACATCGCAAACGGGTTCATACCATATGGTATGGTGCATTTAAAAATCTGCCATAGTCCTCTGAACCTTTGGTTAACAAACTCATGAGCGATAGAAATATTAATTTTTCCAAGAAATAACCAGCAATATTTTTTATTTCGTTATAATTCCTTTCAATTTTGCAGTCGATTATACTCATCGTCGCTTAAAAATAATTCAGCACCAATTATATAATGTAGACTTCCAAAATTAAACACTTAAAGGGTAAATAAACTAAATTAAAACTGAGATTTAATTAATACTACTTTGGTGCTTGACGTTAAATGTACCTATAGTTACAAACTGCAGACGATCCTAAGTGTCAGCAACATCTAAGCCGTAATTTCAACAATTAATCGAGGTCGTTGTTGGATATAATAATTTACGACCTCGATACATCGTTCGGATTATACTGCGTAGTACGTAGAGAATTAATTGAACTCGCGATTACTGTGCTGTTACTAAAGATTCGAAATGAAACTTGGAGCAAATCTCACTGACCGTGATCTATCATTAACGAACATGATACAACGCGGTACAATATGATACTGCGGATAATTATACAGTTCTGCTCCTATGAAGTTTAACTCCGAAACACAAATGCTCGTAATTTTACGACGAACAGAGCTTCCATTGGTCGTTATAGGTGGAAATCTATTTTAGACTATGTGGTTTCTCAAGACCTTTCCAAGTTAGGTAACAATGTTCGATGATAGAGAAAATTTGCGCGTAGTTGAAAACGATACCTAATGAAATTAAACCATAGTTGAAAAAGGACGATGTTTCTATGAGCCTTTGTACCATAATTGAATGAAATCGCAACGCTAGAACCCCTAACAGGAAGGTTCCTTAACCCTTTGCGGACGGAGTGGTTTTGAGTAAACCGTACCGTGGGGCCGAGCCGCTACCGCGATAGTCATTCAAAACTACCAACGCTCGTTTCTACTTAACACGCTAAGTGCCCAGTCCGTTTTGCTTGCCGTTCCGTTCAGGCCCAGACTCGGCCGTTAAATGGGCCACCGACGGCGGGCGAAGTGTTCATAAAACTCGGAAATGCTGTACCAATTGTTATAACAGGAATTCCCAAATGTTAGGTCCAAAAATGGCGAAGAATTTAACACCAAAATTTAGCACCTTTTGGTCCAAGTCTGGGGCGGTCCCTGAGGACAAATGGGCCACCGACGGCGGGCGAAGTGTTCATAAAACTCGGAAATACTGTACCAATTGTTATAACAGGAATTCCCAAACGTTAGGTCCAAAGATGGCGAAGAATTTAACACCAAAATTTAGCACCTTTTGGTCCAAGTCTGGGGCGGTCCCTGAGGACCGGCCGGGCCCGAACGGAAACTCTAGCGCCGGCCTCTAGGGACTAAGGCGTGGCACTTAACGCGTTAAAAGGGTAGCTGGAGGAGCAGACTGCGGAGTTTCACGTGAGAGATGAGAGCGGCGTGTGAATATCGTATCCAAAGGAATAAAGTACAATCGGGCACTGTGTGATAGACTCAGTTTAACCCAGTCTTCTCTTCCCCTCCTCTTACAACGTGTTAAACACGATTTTCGTTCATAGCGACACTGGCAATAAGGAAACAAATAAATAAGGTGAAAATAAGGACATAAACAGTCCACCACTTAACTTGGGACGTGCGGGCCTAGGGCCGCAACAGCGAGCGCGTATGTGTGTTTCTTGGCCATAGCAACGCGTTTACGTGGGACACGTATTATGAGTCCCTCTGCCCTATCGGTTGTATTCGCCGAACGCATATATGCGGCGCTCTTTCGCAAAGGGTTAAAGGTAGATTCTGGTGTAGACAGAAAACATAATTTCTTTTTATTGCTTTAATAATTAGTACAACATGCCTGGAATATATTTCCAATTTTTCAGTGTAATCCTCCGTAGCGACCATCATTCTCGCTCTCGCCACTAGATGGACTCCGCCCTCAAGGACTTTGTCGCAAGTCCTCGGGAAACTCCCAGTTTTCTATATATATATCTTCCCGTCTTTCCAATAGTATCCCCAGTGTCTAAGGCAAGGGCCTGCTAAGCAAGCCTTACCGATGAGTCCGCTAGCAGGCCCGGGACCAAACGCATCCCTTCTTTTTCCTACCGTCCCTTCTACCTACGCCAACCATGAGGATACCTGCGACGAGCCGACTTCAAACGATGGTGGGGGAGGACCCCCACACCTCAAATATCAATCCACAGCACGCTTATTGTGAGCAAGAATGCGAGTGCATGGTATCTTCGAATATTTTAAAACTAAACGTATCGTCAAATGACCCCTTATGAAATAAACGTTGATTCTTAGAAAAAAAATTTTATTTTTTAAAGGAAATAATTAGCAACATAATTTCTGATTTATAATAAAATAACCAAAGTGTAATAAACGAATAATCCCACTTCCGAAATTGTAAGGGGAGCTCTAATGATCTAATAATCTAATAATCTAATAGTCAGAACCGGTCGAATATTCTCTAAAACCAAACTCTCTAAAAGGAACTCTCTAAGGGATTATTCGTTTTATTACAAAAGATGTATTTTTATTTTTACAAATAAAATATTTAATTCATTACAGTTTACACGTGACTGGTTTCTCCATCATGCATTTTCCGTACATGAATTTTTACAAATTATGCAAGTTTCAGTGGTTTCATTCTCGATGGACAATCTTATTTGGCATTTTTTTCGTGATTGAGAATTATTGCTTGAGCTTCTTCTCGAAGCCAATTTTTTCAAATTGAAGGGAACGATATGTCAAAAGCTAGGTTACCAATTCATTTCAAATGTATTATACGTATGTTATGATACGCGTTCTAGTCGATGAATCTATAAATTAAAAAAAGTAAATAATTTAAACAAACTTTTTATACATAAATAGACGTAATATTTTTGTAAAAACGTCGAATTTTTCTTCAAAGTGGCTTCATTTTAAAAATTTTCAATTTTTTCATATTTTCAAAGGTTCATCGACTAACTACGTTCGTAAAGAGTAAGAAAAATTATTCGTATTCCTGTTTTCGTTAAATAGAAGAGGTATACAGCTCCCGCTAATTTCAGATCTCGTTATCGAGGTTTTTAACATTTTTTAAAAAATAAAGATTTATTTCATACTCTTATAGTTAGTTGATAAAATATCATAGTCGTCAGAAAGGTCGAGTAAATACTTTTTCCGAAGGAAATTCCTCGAAACACGCACAGTTTTGACGTTCTATACCAGAATTCCCTCTTAATACCACGTGAAATGAGACTATTTGAAATATTTTCTGTTATATACATATAAATATAACTCGCAGAATGTGTAATGTACGTTCATAGTGTGTAA
>NW_016908927.1:705339-751256 GCF_001483705.2 Eufriesea mexicana
CTTTTCCAGGGAAAAATGTGGAAAAGGTAGGGAAGCTCGAGTAACTGCCCAGAACTTGGCTAGGAACAGCTAAAGGCTTGAGATTTCTAGGGTTAAATCTTCAAGCGAAACAAAAAGAACTGCGCACTTAAATTAGTATACCGGGACCACCTGAGCAAGATAAAAGAACAGTCTGTTACAGATGTCTGACGAAATAGCAAAGAACGACGACTACCTTTTGCAACGTTTGCGAAAGATCATTCCGCGAAGAACACGAGGCATCGATCTTACATCTGTTACGATTAACCCCTTGCCTTTCGGTTTAACCCTTTCGCCACGACGACCATCGCCGCGTGGTCTCTCTCGTAGAACGAAGCGACGTGTCAAAGATGGTAACATTACTATAGTGCAATCTTTAGCATTCGGTCTTTTGGCGCAAATCTTTCGAAGAAAAAAAGAAAAGGAAAAACCGACCATCGCGATAGAGCTTGCAATTCTCTGCGAAGAGGGCTAAGAGGAACGATAGTACTTGTCTTAATTTTTTACTCAATTTTTGTAGCCGGTGACTATAGCCAGCCGTGGTGCGTAGATGGCGTCTCGTGCCCGATTCAACAACGTGGTTCCAAAATGCTCGATTGTTCCGCGGGGCGGCATGACCCACCGATGGGTCACGCTTGTATATCAAAGAATACGTAGTACAAAATTTCATTTTATTTCAATTATTCAACAGTACACATTGACATTTCAACATTATAATCAAACATTCAATACAAAACACATAACCTATAAATTAAATATAATTAAATATAATTATTTATTTTTTCTATGTAATCTTTTAAAACAGGCTAAACAAAGTGCCGGCTTGCCCTGACAATTATTGCAATATGTTCTTACTTTTTTGGCTCTATTCGTGGCGTACTGAGTACCTTTTAAGTTTGCTAAGCGTTTATAGCATTCTTTGCATCCCCTCTTTCTCGCCTTCCTCACGGATCCTTCGTACGAACTTAGAAAATGTTTTTTCTTTTTTGTTATTATTATTTCACTAGGGGGATTCACAACATCCATCAACAGATGATCGATCACTTTTTCTTTAAATTTTAAAATTTTGATACGCTTAGTTCCCCATTTTTTATGAACGTACTACGCATTCGCGAGACAAATTCCGTATATCATTTGTATAACAATTTTTCTGTACCATTTCACTGTTCTCCGTAAACAATCATAATACGAAGACATTTGGTCAGATAGGTCGACTCCCTTTTTAGCGTCATTGTAAGAAAAAACGGTGTCTGGCTTGAATTTATCATTTTTGCCACGAATAATAACACACGTGATTTGTTGAAGTGGCTAACATGCACACTGGTCTTTTATCGGTCCAATTTATAAATTTCACCCCGCTACGATTTTCAAACGACATAATGTCGCCCTGTTTTTGTTTTTGCTCGACCTGCGGCGGTGGGAATTTTTTATTCAATTTTGCAGTACCACAAATACACGTATTTTTCCTGAGAAGTTCCTCGGCCAAGGGAACACTTGTATAAAAACTATCCGTAAACAATGTCCAGCCCTCGAACAATAAATCCCCTATCAATTTCATAACTACATCTTGAGAACGTGCTTTTACAATTCTCGCTTCATCCTTCTCGGAATAAATACGCATATTGTACGAATAACCTCCCGGAACGCACAATTTGTATATTTTTATTCCGTACTTGTGTCGCTTGTCTGGTATATATTGTCGAAAACTGAGGCGTCCTCTCCACGGAACCATGCTTCTGTGACGACAGCCGATCTGATCCTTATCCTTCCTCGTAATTGTTACCACCTTCCTTGGAGTCATCAATTTCTACTTGCAATTACAACTTGCTCCGTGTAACACATCGATTGCTATACCGATCACCTGAGACCGGAGATTATTTCTTCGATGAGGTTGTGACGACAGCCGACCTGAATCATCGATATGACTAGACTTCCAAAATCCAAGACCTGTGACATCAGCCTACATGAATCACCAGACGACCGAAACCCCAAACTCCAAATTCCAAAATCCAACCCCTTCCAAACCATCCAGGACAAGATAATAAGAACATATATATATCCCAATCCAAAACCAAAGTAAAGTCAGTCTAACTCTAAACCTATACTCGTTCTCTTTTCTATACGGAGAGTATCTCGCATAAAAGCCTTCGTGAACTATTTTCACTCGCGTGTCTAAGCTAGTCCCGTGACACTTTCGTCGATTGCTATATTTTTACCGGGTTTCACGGTATCTTTGAAAGTACCAACAATTTTATCAACAATGTTTCGAAGCTTATATAACCGATCCTCGGTTCTAGCATTATCAGTAAAATGCAAATATTTCAATATCGATATAAAACGATCGCGTTCTTTGACCAGTAAAATCTAATTTTGGGCAACCGCATTACGCCCATAATTAGTAAAATAGCAATAAAAGTATTTATTTCACGTTTCGTAACAGGCTTCCAGGCTTGTTGGTGCCTTCTGCTGCTAGATGCCGCATTGGATATGCACTGTACCGCGTATCTATTTGTCTCTTCAACGACCATCTCCAATATCTCATCGGTGAAGAATAGTTTATATAATGCAACAGGATCGTCGCAATCCGTCTCTTCAATCAGAAATTCTTCTTCCTCCGAATACTCTTCCTCTGCTCTACTTCTTTCTCTTATTTTTTCATTCCGTGTCATAATCTTGTTCCTTCACATCAGACTCCAAATCTTCTTCCTCCAAGGTATTTTCATGACTTGCCGTGTCTGATGATGTTGAGAGTATTCTTGCTCTTTGTATGTTTCTTCTCATTACAAATGTGAATCACTGATTTCCATATCCACTGTATCTACTATTTAGATGGGCAAAAATGAAAAATGAAAAATGCTAACCGCCTTTTTAGAAGGAAAGGAAACTTTTACTACCGTTACACTTGCCGGAAGAAATGTGTGCTCAGGAAACACGTTATGTCAGAATTCTACTGACCTCGCACCTCACAGATACTCCACACAACCCACAGTACTTGCAACGCACACTAACTGCACTCTTTATCTCTTGCCGTCAACTCTAAACTCTCAGTAAATCTCACGTCGTCGTCTAAATGCTCGATAATGGTCCCTAATTACTAGGTCGTACACTATATATTGAAAAAGTGTCGGCTGGGACGTATTCGTTCCCCCAAAAGTCACAGATTTGCTTCACTGTGTGCGGGCGGCCCTAGACTTCTAATTGGGCCGGCGAAGATCCAGAGACAGGTGAAAGTTCGCCTAACTTAAGCCCACCCCGAGACCCGCGATCATCCAAGGGAAAAGAAATCGATTGCCGGAAAAACGCGCGACGGCAGTACATCTGTTGGATGAGGATTCGTTGGCACTTAGTCACTAAAAGGACCTGGCTGATAACCACAGACCTATTTCAGAGTCCAAAAACAATTGACTCATTCTCACTTTCACTAAGGGCCAATGCTCATCTTCACCCTCCTCCTCCCCAAGAAAACTAACTATATAAGCGCTCACAAAATTTGCGAAAGCTCAATTTGAGGACAGTTTGAGGAGTTGCAATATAGATTCGGCATAGTTTTCAGTACAGTTCCAGTTCAGTTCAGTCCAGTCAGTTCCAATTTCAATTTCTGTTTTGTCTTTTTTCCTCTCCGCCGACTTGTATTTTTCCAACGTGGCCTTGTTGCTAGAACTCGTGTTGTATATTGAAATCCGGGTCCCAACGTATCTTTTGTCAGCGGCCCAGGAAACCAAATACTAGTGCGGACCCCCCATCAACTTGCACTTTAGAGGTTTTCTCCGCACTTCGACATAATTTACGACAAATGCTTACACTATGTCGCGTCGCGTCGCGATCGAAATTCTCGTATTTCCGACGGGTTGTAAGGCCGTCTCGCGACTACGACACGTGTTGCCCGCCAAATTAATATTGGGCAACTGTTTAAGTTGCACGAGCAGAAAAGAGTCGTGTCTACGACGTTCGACGTTTCGAAGAGAACCGCGACGCGTTGTTGATTCGAAGAGAACTGGTTCAAGAGAACCGATGTCTCTGATGTTTCGTATGGAAGTGGTTGAGAGAACCCGTGTCTCTCAGGGCTCGTACGGAAGTGAGCTCCTCGATCTTCCTAAGATCAGCCTTAGGAAAAATCGGGAGCTCGCCAAATACGATTGGCTGCTTTTGACCAAGGGCGTTCCCTTGGTTCGCGAATCCGTGACCTTGGAGAAAGGGAAGGTTCCCCCAAAAACAACGATAGCGGTGGAAACCCTCTCCTCCAAGGTGGGGGTACCTGGGGTCCGCCCGCGCGCTGGTGACCCCATCGGTCGTTTATTACCCCTTGCGAGGGCCTGAGGCTTCCAACGACACGTGGAGCCCTCAGGCCTTTGTCAGCCAAGTCTTAAGAGCCGTCGCCTAATTTCGTTAAATTAGGGATTTCCAGGATTCTCGTGTTCCGCGACACGAGAAGTCAAAGAAAAAAGGTAAAGCATTGAAACATGCCGAAGGCATGGAGCAGAAAATTCCGATGCCGAATTGTTCGACCCTAAGACCTGGCTGTTGGAAGACCGTAACGGGTCTTCCTTGTTCCACGACGGAACACACTACGTCCTAACAATATTTTCGCCATGCATATTCCTTATGCGCGCCACCGTTCTCCAACGAACACGCACGACTATTTCTTTTTCCTGTACGAAATTGAACATTTTCTTTTGCTTCGCGCTATAATTGTCTCTTATAGAAAAATGTTCACAGAATTGCGTGCGATGGTCAGAATACGCGTCAGTCCTTTATTTTTGGAGAAAAATCGAAAAGGGTACATCAAAATAGGGCTAAAACTGGTACCGTCAGCTTTACTTAACATTTACATGTATACGCAAACTGATATTGACAAAGTTGAAAAATTGCGATTTTCTTAAAAATCGACTTTCCCAAAAATTGAGGATGATGAACCAAATCCGATTTTAGATTGGTTTTTAGCTCGCCGAGATCTATTCGAATCATCTAGTGGGTATTACCGCGCAAGAATTGTGTTCAACAGCATAATTTGGCGCTGCGCAGCCCCACGAAACAGACAGCTAATTCAAGCGCCGTCGCACGAAAGAAACCATGAATATCCGCGTTGGCGTCAAAGTGTTAAGTTGTACCAATCGAAAAAAGTTAATTTAACCCTTTGCTCTCGAGCGGTGTCTCTCAAGCACCACTCGGACCGATGCGATAATTCCAGCGATATCGTTATTTATTAGGTTTGGCCTAACGAATATCGCTTCAAGGGTTGCTATTGCAACTCCTGCCAAAGCTACTCCTAGCTAGTCTAGATTGAGACAATGTACTTTAGGATGGTTATTATTTAGAATATTTCTTTCAAAGTTACTGTTACGCGGTGCATATGGAATATCCTGCGTTGGCATACCTAATTGAGCCGTGAGGTCGGTATTTCTAAGGTTTATAACAGGATCGTATAGACAGACTATTTTAGAGTTGGACTTTAGTTATATTCGGTGGCAATGAAAGAAATTTCTTTTCAAATTTTAATTTCGTCTACGCTCAATAGCCAATAGACGTCGGTAATTCCGAAGGGTCATCCCGAAGTTCCGAATGTTATTTAAAATAAATTTAATACAGAATAAAATAATGTTAAAATATACAAGTTTTATTGTGTCCCAAATCATTTTAAATTTATTGTAAAGGACTCGTGAAATAGGCGAGAGCGGTTAACTGCTCTTGAATGGCTGGTTCGCCTGAGCGAAAAAAGCCTCGAGCGCAAAGGGTTAATAAATTACTAAAACTAAATGACATATTAATACTTAACGAACGGGTCGAATCTGCTCTGCCTTTCTCGGTTTCCGGGTATTTTTGCGTAAATCGATCTCTACTTATAACTCTTGGAAAAATAAGCATTTCTGCCAAAGGATCGTTTGACCAGTAATATTCCAAGGTCTTTTTCATTGTATGGCCCATTAAAAGTATAATTCTCATAAATTGTTTCATTTCATCACTTGTAATAACAGTCATTCTTCTAGGTTTAGACGAATATTGGTATTTGTGTTTGTTTTGTTTCATTTTTTCCTGGGAGCAATAATTTCACTCTCATCGCTAGAAATCATCACTTTCTTCATCAAAGTCCTCTAATTCATTGTCACTTTCTATATTGAATAAGTTATCCAGAAAAATTTCGTTATTTTCCACAGCAAACTCTTTCGTGGTTTCCATTTTACGGTTACGAAATTACTTTTAAAAGTACTACCGAAAAAGCAAAACTGAGCAGTAGGATCAGCAGAAAGATAGTACTGTAACTAATGGTACCAAGAAAAAATAACGTAATATGCATAAAATGAAAAACTAACGCAGCGTCTAAAAATTCAAGCAAAAACGTAAATTTACGTGGTCCACCCGTTAAGTGTTAAATTAAACAACAAACAATAAAGGTTAATAATTGAAGTGGGGCACATCGACAAACTGGGCGTGATACGTAGTGTCTACTCTGCGTTGCCGAAAAGAAGTCATCTGAGAAACTTGTAAGACCGAATTCCCATCAGCCCAACCATTCTAACATCACGGCAGAAGTAGAGTAAAACGCTTCTCTTTGACCCGGCCGACGTGCCACGGGCCAGGCTCGTGATAATCAGTTTTGACCCGAACGATGTACCACGGGCCAGGCCCGTGATAATCAGTTTTGACCCGAACGATGTACCACGGGCCAGACTCGTGATAATCAGTTTTGGCTCGCAAACTTGACCACGAGCCTCACACGTGGTTGTAGACCAAAGGGTTAAACAACGTATCGTTCGATTCAAATCCAACCACCAAATTGGTATAACAATATTCCAGCGAAGATTTATCGAGTTAAAACAATCAACTGCAGCAAGTCAGAAGCTGCATTAGAATAAACAGAAGGGATTTTAGGTCAAGAGATTGTTGGAGGATAGAAAGGCATTTTCCAGAGTTTTTCAATTATTTAAACATCTACTTTCGAACACTTGCACAATGCACGTCTAGACATCGATAGACAGATCGTTGCAAAGACACGCAATTAGTGTCGGCAGTAGCGTCTATTATATTCGTTTCATCAATTAAACACGCAATCCACTTATCTAGTCAGAAACAACTACACTGCGTTCGCAAATTATGACGCAAAAGCAACATCTATTAACATAAAGTGATAGGTCAGGTGAACAAACGGATATTCCGAAACCTTGAATTTCCATGCTCTGAGAGAAATTAGGATCATCGTGATAAATTTGTTATTGGCATTGAACGATGTTGAATATACACGTAAACTGTTACGTTGAATTAACAATTTCATGATCTCTGAAGATTTTGTGGCGATCATCGTTCTCATCCTCGTCAATAGACGGATTTCAACTTCAAGAAGGTTCGAGGACTTGCGAGAAAGTCCTCGGTGAAACCTCTGCTTCCTATATATACAACTTCTCCACATTCCAATAATATCCCCGTCTAAGGTGACAGGACAGATTGACATGGTCAAAAATTAGCGACAATTTAAACAAACACCGGAGAAAAAGTAATCGTTTGATTAATATAGGCTTTTATCGCATGTTTCAACATATTAAAAACTATATAACGCAACATTAAATTTTCAGAAAATGTCGCTTGATCAGCTTCGCGACGTCATGATTTTGATGTAATTTTTTGCAGTATGGTCTTTCAGTGTGCAAGATTCCAGTCAAATCGAGTGAGCGACAGAAAAAAATTAAGAAGGATTTGAAACTATAACATATTTTCTAGGCATCAACATTCGAACATTTCAATTCTTTTGAAAATTAACCCATTTGCATCCAAGCACGAAATCGTTTATCACCGAGCGCGGAATATTCCGCGAGCGAGGACTGTCGCCTATCACCGAGCGCGGAATAATCCGCGAGCTGACTTTTTCCATTTACCAGTTGCTGAATATTCCTCATATGCCACAGATCACGTTTGATCCCTTTTGCGAGCATCTCGTCTACATCGGTTCATTATATTCTTAACAAGTTTTACTTTTGTCGTGAAAATCCTTTTAACTGTCATTATGAGTAGGTGATACGGGCTAGTCGTCAGTTGAACGTCGCTGATGCCTCAACACAGCACCTTAAGTACTGCCATGATGCAAGTGGATTAACGAAATGGCAGCTACGTATACTTGATCTATCTAACTTTTATCAAAAATTTCGTTCTTTTTTCTCAATAACTTTTGAAATTGTTAACAATTTAAACAAAATCGAACGTTAATGCCTCATAAATGTTATAATAAAGATATATGCAAAATTTCATAATAATTAGTCCACTAGATCTCGAGACAACTCGTACACCATTTTTAAAAACATAGTTTCGAGAAAAACGCGTTTAAAGTTTCGGAAAGTAATTTTTCATACGTATCCTTAATTTTTCGCTAATCAGTCATTGCTATCTCATACATATTACCCATCTGCTTCGACTTTACTCTGTTGCATGACTGATAGACAGGATCTACGGGTGATTCGACCTTTTTTACAATTTTTAAACGATGGATCATTAGGTGTTTCAATTACTTTTTCGTCAAGTGTGACGCATGGTGCAGCAACTATTGGTCTCGTGATTAAATTCATAATGCTCGTATTTCACAAGACACTGGAAAAGTCTTTATCGAAAATATTAGCAGCAATATAAACAGCAATTTTCGCGTTTGTAATGACGTTAAATAAACTTTTTTTGGACCTAAACGCTAAATAGGACTATCAAAATTTGCTTTTAATTTAATTAATCAATCCACTCAAAGCAGATCAAAAGTTGACATATACGTAGGAAGGCGAAACTAATCTTGAGACACCGAAAATTTACGGAAGAACAAGAACACGGTAACACAAACTAAAACTCGTAAACTGATTTAACTCAGGGAAAGAACACCAAGATAACTAAAACACACAAAGACACACGTTTTTAAAACTCTCTTTCCAACACCAAGCGACTCACGCTCGTGCTGGTCACGACCGATTTCAAAGGACTCTGTTTTGGTTGTCAAGGACCACGCTTTTATGCTTTCCTTAACCTACGCTTCACCTCCCCGTAGAGGAGTCAAGGAACTTAATTTTGTCATATAGAATAACTTTTCGATTTGCTTCTAGAAGATATCAGAAACAGTTCCATGCTGATAGACTATCAAACGTTATACATTTGACGATGCGTTACTGCACGCAAGATCGCGAATCGGTTTTGACTTCCTTAGATCCAAAAATAATTTATTTTAGAGGCTGGGACCCTTTTCATATTACTTTTAAGACTTTAGACTACTATTTAAGAAAATAAAATCGATTTTTCTTAAATTTCAAACTGTGTCCTCCCCCAAGACAGAACCTGCTTGATAGCCTTATTGACGAGTTCACTAGCAGGCTCGGGTCGAAACGCAGCCCTTCAGAGACGAATCTCTTTCATCCCTTCTAGCACCACCGTAACACAGAGAACACATGACGCACCAACAGACTTCAACGACCGTGAGGGAGAACCCTCACAATTTAATGGGGGTCTTCGAGGAATTATCGGTTAATCTGTAATGCTTGATATATCTGTTTGCCTGGTGAAGATTGTCACCACGAATAAAGAAAGGGGTGTAACATTGCTCAACGAACACAAGAAGAACTTTTTTATCGTATTTCAACCATAAAACGAAATTTCCTGATTATTTAATTTTTTATTTCATCCTGTTTTATTAGAAAATATCTTGCATTTGTTTCGATAGCTACAATTCTCCATATCTCAAAAGCTGCTAAATGATACTCGATTCTCGAATAAAACGACAAATTGAATTATTCGTAACATGGACAATGAATATCCAATTGTGAAAAAATAAAACATAATTACAATGTTCCTTTACTTTTTTCTTTTATATATATATTCTACACTACTTTTGATGTTTGTTATATTCAACCTCGTTTAACATTTACCTCATTGTTATTCTTTTTCAGATTGCTACATTTCTAAAAAGTTAGATTAAAATTAAATCATAAATTTCTGACCTAGTAAAAACTATTACTTATATATCACGAGATCGTTACTATTACCCATCTGACCATAGCTGTCTTCAATACCACCGATATAGAGATTATCGCATGATTATAACATGACTATCTTCAAAAAAGTCTTTGTCAATTACGAATTTTGTAAAATAACGAATAGCTTCGAAAAATTTCGTCTTTAATTATTTCACGCGAGCTTTATATACCTTAAATATTTTCGATTAAATAAATCGATTAATAAATTGAACGACGTAATTCGAATAAAGGTAGAAAATAAATTTTAAATGACAAACACAGACGATTTGATTGAATAGATCCATGCTAACTTTGATCAAGAACATTGCAATAGAACATTCGGTTGCTAAAAATTTCTGCATATAAGGAGAAAGCGAGAATTGAGAGACATGTAAAAATATGAGAATTAATAACGAGTTCGTATGAGATACAGTTAGATGGAGAATGGTGAGAGCTAATAACAAAGAGATGCGAGAATATAGATCCAAGATACAGCAGGACCTCGATTAACCTGGTCTCGAGTATCCATCTCGATCAATCATGATCTCGATTATCCAGTGTTTACTAACTATAAACGTTTATATACATCGTGTGATTCTCCTCTGCTTCCGTACATCATTTTCTTCGGTTACTCGCCGTTTTGTAGCGTAAAAAGAGAAGTAGAGAAACAACAGTACGGTAAACTATTTTTAAGTAGTAAAATAAGATCGATGTTAATGAAATAACGAAATAAAAGCAAAATAAGGAGTTCATTTGGCTATAGAAAATACGATTTTAGTTATGTCTCTTCAGACCTCGATTTTTCCGAGCTATTTCACCTTCGATTAACCCTTTGCACTCGAGAGGCGCCTCTCAGTCACCATTTAATTACATTCTAAAGATCAATGTTAATTAATATATCAAATTCAAAATTACCCAACGATGCGTGCAATGTCGAAGTAAAATAATTCTACGTCTTAATTTCCATCCGATTTCTTATTTGCCATTTTAAAAATATCCTTCACTTTATGACAGAAAGTGTTCCAATTACTATTTTTCTGTAACGAAAAAAATTGTCGAGTGCAAAGGGTTAATCCTCGCCTAACCGACACCGGGTCATTGTTGACCCGAAGTTTGAGCGTAGCGAAGGAGTGGCAACATCTGTAGGCCTACTTTCATTGCTGTAACAACAACTGACCGCGTGAAGAGTTCAAACATCCCCAGGTAGCAGTATTCGGTGTAACAACGAAAAGAAACGATCGATCAAATGTCTTCGTTTTAAAAATTTTCACAATTTTTACAAACATGGTATGAAATGTGCCAAATGTTCACGATTTATATATGATAAAACATGCAATAAAACATAATAACGTTGTATGTACAAAGTGCACATAAATAAAAAATATATTTATAAAATTTTACATTTTTTAAACAAATTACACTTCTCTTTATATTATAATTATCATTAGATAATGTCCTGCACCAAAAAGTTTGGTGGAAAGCAAGTATAGTGAAAATTAGATATGAGTCAAAATTGACCCAGTGTCGGCACGCTGTGTCGCTCATCCACGATCGACTATTCGAGGATTAAATAGATTTTCACGCAAGTTTGGAAAATCATTTTCCTTTCTTACATACATCAAAACGCGAAGTGAAACGTTTCAAAAATAAATTGCCAAAATTTGTTAATCGATGAGAAAATAGAAATTATCAAATTCAGAAAGGATAAATGGCTGTTTAAAGAGACGTGTAACTCAAAAGCTAAAAGCACGATTAATTTCGACTAAAGCTTATTCGATTTGTCAAATTTCTCCAGATATTATATCTAAAATTTGGATTTGTAATTTTGTAATTTTGTAATTTTGTGATTATTGTAATTTATTACTAATTTAATAACAATTTCATATTAAACAATATAATTTATTAATGAATTTAATAATTTATGGTTATTGCGATTATTGTGATTGTATAATTTTGAATAACAAAAACCGATGTATCAACGAAAAAATTTCTCATTCAAACAGAAAACACTTCAATTTCTTAGTTGTTTCCTTTTAAAAGTAAGCATAATCCATTTTTACCTCTTTCATCATTGAGGTAGGTCATATACTGCACACCAACAATGATTATATTGCCAAAGAAGGTTAAAAGTTCTGTATACAGACTGTCCCAGGTTTTCATGGTCAAACTAACAGAATTACAATATATAATCATACAGTTATCATTTTGCTATATCTATTATTAAATTAATAATAACAGCATTGTTTAATAATACAATTTACCGTATTTGGTGTACAATTTACTCGCGCAAACATTGTTTGTATATTCCATGAAACTTATTAGGATTATCGAATTATCGGTGAAATAGTTGCAACGCGTTTTATTCTCTTCTCCAAATATATTTATCGAACTCTCTAAAACAACTGACCTCCCAAATTAGGCTTATGGAAAAAATTCGTTGGACCCTTACCTCTACTTGGCATAAACATCCTGTAGGTCGTCGGTCCTTGGACCTAAGTTCTTACAACTAACTATAATCAAAAGAGATTAATGGTCGAAAGTAAACTTGGGGATATATAACAAATTGAACAAAAATAAATGGGAAAAAATATTACATAAACATGGGTCATTTAAAGCTTTGTTAAAAAATTATAACGAACATGCGGAATACAAGCGGAATAATAATCGACGCGAGCTTCGTGTGATACAGCACTCGAATAGATCGACAATTTTTGCGACTTTTATCCGCGAGGAACCGTATCGAGCACGAGTAAATTCTCGAAATGAATTACCGTGGGAAATTAATAATACGATGAGCGAAATGAAGTAAAGTGGAAACGAAATTTTCACAGTTGTAAATTCGATCTTCGATCACTGTCGATCGTATATTGTCGAGATCAATGGACATTTTGAAATGGAATACTAGGGGGTATAAACTGCCAGAAAAAGAGTAATCTTCGATAATTTTTTTATGGCATAAAATCTCGCTGAAATTTTTCGACACTTGGTATACATATTCTTTAGTATTTCAAGATAGATACATCTTTTGTCCGTTACATTTTATTGACTTTTGTGAAATTTATTAAGCTCGTTCCCCATGCACCTCACAGTCGACGGTGCTGATTGGCGCGCAATATAGTAATTTTTCCTTCGATTTAGAGCAAAAAATTAGATTTAGATTTTATTCGCGATAATTTACGCGTCGTATGAACCCAAATTCTGTTTTAGAAAATGCAAAGAGTATGGAAATACGCAACTCCGAAGATAAAGGAGTGAATTTTTCGTAAAATTTTTATCTTAACTGTACAACAAATATAGTTTAAACAGTTAATATTACGAATCAAGTAGATTCATACGACGAAGAATTTACAAAGAGATATGTCCAAAAATATTAGATACGCATTTTTTCTTAACTGCGGTAATTCAAGATTTAAGGAGGAAATCACCCCCCAAAGATGCATCCCCCAAGAGCTAACTCAGAAACGGTAGGAGATAACAAAAAATCGCTTTATCAGAAATTATATGGTTTTTAACGCGTTTAAACAAAATGCAAAAGTTAACAAAAAATATTCAACAACATTTAAAAAAAATGAATTGTCGATGTTTATTTGAAAAGACACAACGACTGTTCGTATAGCAAAAAAATTGCATTTTTTATTCCAAAAATAACGATATATGCATGTATATATAGAGTTACTTTAATAAATAATGTAAAGATCGCATTTCTTTTGTATTATCGAGAGACCGATCTTTGGGGGGTGATTTCCACCCTTGAACTCAAGTTACCGTAGCTAAAACAAAATAACGTATTTAAATACGTATTCAACTCACGGCATCTTCTTATAAGTTTTATTCTTACTTTACAAATTACTTTACAAATTTATCTTTTTTTTTATAATATGTATTTTTTTCGATCCATTGGATGGTTAATTTTTTGCATAAGAATAATCATAAAACTATGCTAAGCTCGTTATTTTGTTCTTAATTTAGACAAATGTATCATTTTTCTGTAATATGTATTTTTTCGACCCATTAGATGGGCTAATTTTTTGCATAAGATATATAAATATAAATATATATAAAACGTTAATTTTATCGCAAAAGAATTTAAAAAATTATTTTCGGATTTAATTTTTCGCTATATTCTATGCTGATTGGCGCCATGGAGTTATCCTTTCGCTCTCAGGACTGATATTGGTTATTTTATTAAATATGATCGAAAATGTAATACTTATACTTCATACTACGTGACCCACATAAAACTGTGATCAAACGATGATTATTCTTATGTGCAAATATTGTTTCTAGCAGAGAAACTTGTTTCTATATTTTTCATCGTGTTTTATATCGATGTTATTCGTACGATTTTCAATGAATATCGAAACACAATTGGCATTACATTATTCTCTCTTTCTTCGGTAATATGCTGCATTTTGAATTTTTGAAGTATCATTCTCACTTTGGTTTCGTCCGGTTATCTTCGCATAGGTACCCGTTTCTCGCTCGGCATTAAAAGGGTTAACAGACTAGAAAATTTAACCTTTTGCTGTCCAAGTCGTATTCTATCATGTTCGTCACTTCATCCTAACTGGGTCATAGTCGAGAAGTTACTAGAAGACTAAATTTCATTCTGTTTTCATGTTTCCCTAATCAGTAACGTATCTGCGTTGACACATTTTTGTCGAATTGAATTAAAACGCAGCAGGCAATGTTTCATGTAGGAAAGTTCGGTAGAATCGAACATAAAACAAAGAATTCAGGGATAGATAATCGAGATTACGATTTTAATGGTATCTGCATCGCGATAAATAAAGGTAATATTGTAGGATGCTATTTTCGGGAAAGAAATTGCTAATCGGCCCATGCCGATTCGGGATCTTATTTTAGAAAAAACAAATTACAAACCGGTCGATGACCTATGCGTGACATTTTTCTAGAAGCAAATCGAACAACAACCGATACCGTCATGAAGGGCTATTTTTGGTAGCAAAGCTAAGTTACGTGGTCTTTACAGAGAGGTGAAACGCAGGTCAACGAAATCGTAATCGTTGCGAGGAGCGAATCGCGAATTCGGAAAATGACGCAATTTTTATGGGAGCAAATCGATAATCGGCCAATTAGCGATTGGAAAAGGCACTTCATCGAGCTTTGCAAAGGGCATAAAAGCAGGACCCTCGATGGGACAGCGAGAGTCCTGAGTAAAGAAACGTTAAAGAATCCTCGTGAAAATAGATCATGACCGGCTCGTGCGTGGGTCGTTCGGTATTCGAGAGAGACGAATTAGAGCGTGTTTTCCGTGTGTTATACTTGCGTTATTTTCTTGCGTTAAATTAGTTTCCGAGTTTGGTGTTCGTTTTACTCTGTTCCATATTGTTCTGTCCGTTTTCGGTGTCTGAAACCGTTCGCGCAGACCCGATATTCCTTCGATAAAAGAAGGAACTGTTGAAATTTATTCAATTCGTACTTGGCGCCTTAGAAAGCCACAATACGTTGGCAACTCTCGAAACTAACTATATGTTATATCGCGAATGTTGGTGAGTCTTAGCGAATACGGTGTACAGTACTGACGTGCATAGAACTTTAATAAATATCGATATCAATCGTTATGAATACAGGTATAGCGATCATCATTCTCACCCTTTTGCTACTAGATGGAAAACCAACTCGGGAAACCTCCCCACAATTGGTGAACAACAATGCAACCTTCTGAGCAACAAAGATGGAGCGACAGCAACGACCACAGAGAGTTCGCAATCTGTCTACTAGGATGACCACGCAACACTTGGACGCCGACGGAAGAAGAACGAATCCAGGTTTGGAGCGACGTGCTCGCCGAATTACTAAAACCTTCCTGTTCGCCGAAAACCGATGCCTATTATCTTAGGAAGGCAGAAGAGCTACTCTACAACTGGTCCAGGCTCTTAGCACGCTTGGAATATGATCGTTAATCACTGGCAGGGAGTGATGCAGCGACCATCATTCTCACCCTTGCCACTAGATGGATTCCGACTTCGAGGACTTTCTCGCAAGTCTTCGGAAAACCTCCAATTCTTATATATATGTGGGATTGGAATAAGTACGGCCCTGAAAGAATGTCAAGTGTGTCTGAGCTTAGAATGAAAGTGATTTGTGGCATATGAAGAATATTAAACAACTGGTAAATGGAAAAAGTCAGCTCGCGGATTATTCCGCGCTCGGTGATAGGCAACAATACTGTCTGGCGGAATATTCCGCGCTCGGTGATAGTCGACAGTAGTGGCTCGCGGAATATTCCGCGCGCGGTGATAGGCGACAATCGTGGCTCGCGGAATATTCCGCGCTTGGATGTAAATGGATTAAGAGGCAAACAACATTATTTTAGTCAATCCACTCAAATCGCGATCCTACATATATAACTTTCCGACCTTCTAATAACATCCCAATCTAAGGCAGAGCCCCCACACACAGTTATATTATTAAGAACCTGTTTCAACTTCCACCTCCTGATATTATATTAACAGAAATATATTTATATTTTATTTCTGTACGCTGAAGACAATAAAACCTGTTTTCGACATCCTACAATATTAATACGTTATATGTAGGACAAATATAGTTTTTCGTATAATATTGATAGTTCGCGAAACGCTATTAACACAGGTCTCGAACCTAAACGGTAATATTGTCAACGATATCTAGTATTTATAAACGATGTATTTTGGCGACAAGATACCAAGGAAATAGAAAAAAGAGATTAAATAAAAATTCACGTTAAATTGGTAATTGGACTGACTTCTTGAAACGAAGTGGAACGTGGAAGATAGAAACGATAAAAATAATTATAGTAACGATGAAAGAGCGATGATAGGATATCTCTTAGGATATCCTTGGTAAGGTACATCAGTGACCAAAAATCTTGGAAAGCCGGGATTTATTGTATAATTTAACGGAAGATTAGGTATAACAGACACAGAAGGAAAAGCGATTTAAATTTTAACTATTTTTATCTAATTTGATGAACAAATGCATAAATATAAGCGCATATTTGCGTAAAATCTCAGTGTGTATGAAAATATGCAACAGAAATTGCTCGAAAAGAAAGGAGCTATTTACGGTACGATTTCAATAGACTATACCTGCTTAAGGAGTTAGTTAAGCATGTGTCATGAATATTCTGGGAAGCAGACAATGGATTAGGCGAAGCTATGAGAGCTGAATAACAATCTGTGCTGTTATTAAAAGATTTACAAAATACAGATTTTTGCTTCGAACATTTTACGTGTCTATGTATAAAATACATTTTTGTAAACTGCATAAATCATTTTACGAAATACCGAATATGTGCTTCGCATGAATGTGGAAATTAGAAACAGGAAATATATCGAGTCATTACGAACAAAAGATTGAACGTGAATGTCACGTTTATAAATATTAACGCACACGTGAATATTTTGCCATACGTCTTGTTCTTTTTAGGTCATGAATCAATTTCAAACTGTATTACAAAGAAGCAAGTAACCCGACATGTCGTCTAAAATTAGTAACGTTATGAAAGAGGTAAATCTCTGAAGGCCGCAAGAAATTTCGATCCGATATCGATCGAAATTTGCACGTAACCCTGTAATGTTGCGAAGTGTAAGAAGATCGCAGATGTAGAACAAAGTTATTGTAACATACTATAATTTAAATTACGACAAATGAGTCATCATGCATATCTCGAGCACGTATCGCGTTATTTACCAACGAGTGATATTAATTCACCATTTTGGAATCACGAACAAACTCATTTCGCTCATCACTGGATAACTCAAAAGGTAACACGAGACGAGAATTTCATCGAAAAATTTAGGAAACTAAATTATAACGATATTTCATTCGTGATAAAAATATAAAACTACGTTGAGGATGGAGGTTAGGAAGGCACAAAAATACACTCACACAGAGTCACTGATTAATAAATAACGATATATTTGGAAGTCAAAAGGAAGAGCTGTCGCTGAATATAACTCTAATTCTAACTCTAGTACTTGCTAACACTGACTCTAACACGCTATCTCAAACACTGACTAACTGCGCTAAACTGAGCTGTTTGAACACTGACAACTGGACACTGAACTGACACTGGCTCGCTCGTCTCCCTACGCCCTTCATTTAAACCTCGTATCCTATCTTCATTCAATCTCGCGCTGTCTTCCTCAATTACGCATTTCCCACGCACAAGCCGCAACTTCGCCCCCGCTGGGCTACGTACCCCAAACCCTCGAACGCATACCTACGACTTTCACTCTTCATTCGCACTCCACGCTGCCACAAATATTCCGTCCACTCGATCCTCTTGCATACGCTATCCACCACCTTTCGTATAATCTCTTCGCACGCGGTCATTTTCGTCCCTTCGCATCCACTAGCAGATATTAGCCTAAACGCTCGGCCCGAATTCAAAACCGTCCTTTATTGTTACTTGCTTTCGTCAAACGCTCCAACCTTAAGATTAAAACGTTCTACAAATATATAAAATATATTTAATATATTTTACGATTAAATAAATTATATAGAAAATTCTAGTATTTCTCTAAATATCCTGCACGTTAAAGACGTTAAGCACAATTTTTGAAGGGCAACCAGTGCAGCTGATAATTGTGAAATTTAACATAAAAAAAACTCGGGAAAAATCTCAGGACTAGTAGAGTCGTCATTGTAACGGAAAGGGTTAAAAACGTTTTTCTGAAATTTATACAATAAAAGCTACCAAATGGATTGATTTCATTTTCTGTTTCTCCCTTTCTATTGAAAAAATAATATCGTATTAATTTAAAAGATAATATATCGTAAAGATCACGATTTACATGATCGAAACAAAAAATTGTCCGCTTTATATATGTTTACATCTGACCTACAAAATTATTCTCGTATACGATTATTACGCGAATATAGCTATATTATCGACATGATTTTAATCCGCACAGTCGACTCATTGAACAGGAATTAAATTACATTAATTTACATCGTATCAGTTAACATGTATCGTGTCTAATTTTCAAATTTTGGAAAAGTGAACAAATTACGCTATTTTTAATAAGAACATTAAATTTTACGTACGCCTTTGACTACATTTTTGTAGATAAAATTTGGAAAGTTGAAAAATGAAAAAAGGAATTATTCGACATAAGACAAATAATGTGATAAATTACGTTTATGCCAAATGTTATGAAAATTAAACTCTTGGAGTTTTCTAATGAGTTTTGTAAAGTATATTTGTTGTTTTCAGACGTTTAAACAAAAATTTCATTTAATTACTTATTTCTGAATACTATATGAAATTTTATATAGAATATCTTTCAAACCATGTACATATATACAACCAAGTCAATAACATAAATCTACCAAACATATGTTGTCCCTTAAGCTTCTACGATGACAATTTAAAAAAATGTCAAAATAAAAAATACAGGGTAAAAATTGATGTAAATAACTATATGACAGTATAAAAATAAAAGAAATTTATCACACAAAAAATAAAAAATTAGTGTGAGAAGTAAAGCGAAAATAATTATATCTGAAGCATTCGAACTTTTAACGTGTTTTTAAAATGAAATTATTCTTACGGCAAATGTAATTTAAAAATCGAAACAGTGGAATTGGCAAAAGCTGTAAAGCGTAGTTTTTTGAAAAATGAAATTTTAAACTACATTTTACGGTATTAACCCTTTGCACTGGACAATTTTTTCGATAGAGAAAAATAGCGATTGAAAGATCTACTATAAAATGACGATATTTTTGAAAATAGTAAGTAAGGAATACGTATATAAATTAACACGTAAAATTATTTTATTTCGATATTTCACGCATCGCTGCAATTATTTGAAATTTAATACATTAATTAATATCGAGCTTTAGAAGTACAAAGGGTTAAATATGAGGCCGTGGTGAAGCTCCAGGCACTACGATCTCTATAGCCGGGGCTGCATAACGGAACCAAGGCCAGCCCTGATGGAAATCCAGCGTAATTGTCGACTTTCCATACGTCAATCACGAAGGTAGATCTGATTACATCCCTCTCAAAGAAGAACGAGATAAAAATCCGAAAAATGACGAGTTTCTAATTCAGCGTCAAGAGGAACGGAACAATAAATGCAATTTGACTATCCCTCTGTATTTCTGATCGAACAAAGAAATTAAAGTAAATTGCTTGCTCTATTTCTAAATAGAAAAGAAGGCTCGTGTAAGTATCTTTAACACGGTGACTGCCATGTTAATCACCCATGACCGAAATTTCTTTCCTCGGTGAGACGATGGTGGTCAACAGAGTGCCTCAATTCTTAAAAATAATTCGAATAAAATAAGTATCACGAAATATTGTAGGATAACGAAAACTGGTTTTGAGACACCAAAAATTGACAAAACAACAAGAACAAAATAACTCAAATTCAAAATTCATAAAACTTACTTAACTTAGGAAAAGAACACCAAAGTAACGAAACGAGAACGAACAAAGACGCGCTCTAATTTAACTCTCTTTCCAACACCGAGCGATTTAACGCTCGTGCTGGTCACAACTGATTTCTCAGGATTCTGCTTTGCTCGTCAAGGACCATGTTTTTATGCTTTTCTTAACCTACGCTTCACCTCCCCGTAGGGATCGAGCAACTCAATTTTGTTTCTCAAAATAACTTTTCCATTTGCTTCTAGGAAATATTGATCAGTTGATAATTTGTTTTTATTGGTAATGGCCGATTCGCGATTTCTTTACGAAATGGTATCCTACAATATCGTAAAGTTAAAAAGAGGATATTCAACGATTAAACATTTTAACGAAAACACGATATATTACGCGAATTAAGCAGTACAATATAGTATAATGAAAATTCTACTGCGGTCCCCTGAAAGTATTAAACTAGTTCAATAGAAATTTCATGATCTCCTTTTAGCTCTTACTTCGATTCCGTGTTCATTTTTATAATTTTTCTCGTCTTATTAGTCTCCTCGTACGAGCAGCAATATTCATTATACTTGCAGACATAACCTATAATCTCGGTAAAAGCGGATATTAGTCTAATGGACGTAAAGAGCATTTTCATAGGAACCAATAATGGAAAATGGTACAGTATTTGTATACGATGAATTACGAGTTACTATTGACTTAATCCATTAATCTATTAATCCTTTGAGTGCAGAGCTCTTCAGATTTAAACGCCCTCTGGCAACGGCTCGCGGTAACGATTGCTATGGATAGAACACTGTTGTACACCACAAACCCTATCGAGATATTGATCGACTATACATTGCACAACGAAATCTTAAATAATTTCAAATATCTGCGAAATGAATTCATCCGTTACGAATGTATAAATATACAAATTTTCTGAAATAAATCTATACATTTTGTTATTTATGTATACAGAAACAAAGTTATTTACTGTTTTAAAAACAGTATGGTTAGAAATAAATTGCGAAACATCGAAATAACCCAATTTGAGAAACAAAAGAAACAGATTTGAACGTTCCAAATTTACAAAGAAAAATAATCGTTCGTTTTGCCGTTATTCTATATTAAAGATGAAATTTATATAAGATCGATTCTGTAGGTTCCTTATCGACATCGTTGTTTTACAAATGAAAGAAATTTTAACTAAGAACATTTCGAAACATAATTTCGATTAACAGATCCTTCTTTTAAAGAGCTTCTCGATTATTAATCTAACGGTGTAGCGACATAGTAACATTTACAGTAGAATTTTAGTTTTGTAAAGAAGTATGATGCGCTGAATATAATTTACTCAACGTATATATGTGCCTTTCGCATATAATAATGGATGTTGGAAGGCGTATACATACACCTTCTGTATATAACGATGGAGGCCGTACATATACACTTCCCACATATTATAATGAATATGTATGGGTGTATATATACCAGATATATTCATCATTATGCACGGAAGGCGTACATATACTCCCTTGCAGTCCAAGAGTTAAACCTATTAGTTACTCTTAATTCGTGATTTCACCGCAGTCTTTCAGTTCAAATATAGAACATACGTACGTGTTTCCGTATTATTTCATTACTTCCCTTTTGCAACATATCTGTAGATGTTGCAAAAAATGATATTCACGAGATTAATATCAAGTTTGTACCATATTTAACATTACGACATATTTAACGTTCCGCTTCAGATCGTACAATAGTTAAAATCTTAGTTAAAATATTATATTTTTCTTATTCTTAGGTAATTTGCGTAATCTGCACTGATTATCGAATAATTATTGGAAAACACTTTGAAGTAAACTTTTTAGTTACACCTAACCTAATACTATACCTACTCTACAGGACTATATCTAACCTAACAAAGTAAAACTTTATAGTAGTGTGTTTAAAAAAGAAATGAATAAATCATTGACAACGAGAGAGATTAAGAAGAAATTTAGAAATTAAAAAAGGTTCTTATTATTATTAACGTAAAACAAAAGAAGATAAGTATTGAATTACAAATAAAAAGAGTAATAATTCCTTTGAACATTTTCCCCACTTATACTTTTGATTTTGGAGAAAAAGAATACTTTCTCACAAGTGTATATTTCTTCCAATGATAATACGAATAATAAGAATTTATATTTTTCTAACTTCGATACTCGTTATCGATATTCTCTTATAATCAGTATCGGATATTCGTTCTTGAAATTAAACGTAGTTTATGTATATATAAACTATACACGTATAACATCAAATTCGTTTTAATTGCTCTAGTACTAAGTTTAGCGAGTACTAAATTAACACTTCGCGAATATCCTACAAATTTCCTGACGCTGATGACGAAGACGAAGAAATGACAACTTTAGTAAGCACGTACGGTAAACAGTATATACATATTTGTCGATGATCCCAGTAAGCTGTGCGCATGCGCAAGCGCAGGCGCACACGACCGTATGTGCTCCTGCGCATGCAGAATTTTTCTCCGCACAGTGACGATTCATTTCTTTAATATTATGTCCGACGTGCATATCTGATATTTAGTATTATACTAAGCAGTTGTCAAGTATTCTATGCTCGGAACAGCAGATTTGCGCAGATGAAACGAAATATTAGAAGAAAAATATTAAAATGTTGTTATACAAGAACGTATAAAATGATAACCATCTGTTATAAAGAAACGCGTAAATTGTCAGATATCGGTAAATATGAAATGAAGAAACAGACACCAGCTATGGTTCCTTCAAAACTACTGTGAATATTAAACCTCGATTTTTTTTCTTTCTTTTATTCGTATTAAATGAGGATAAGTTAACCGATTAAGAAAATATATCTGAATTGTTGCCGAACTTAACGAAGTTTATTTGAAATATATTTTTCATTCTTTATACATGAAGATTACTTTCCTCGCGAGATACCCAAAAATAATTAAAAGAAATATGTCTTTAATTAAGAACTATCTCGCAGGGGTAAAAAATAATGATTATTTTAACCCTTTGCACTCGAGAGGCGACTCTCAATCGCCATTTAATTAAATTCTAAAGATCGATGTTAATTATTAAGTTGGTAGAAAAATAATTTCGTTTTTCGTATTTTCGATTTTTGCAGCTTGATATTGGAATAAATTATTTTTTAAACGTGGTTATGTTATGTATCTTTCGAAAGCGCTGACTCCGCTCTATATTTTGATAATAAACATTTTGTATCTAGTGATGATTGACGTTTTATTTAGGTTATTCAATTAGAGATGGAAAAGAAGCAAAACGAAATTATTTTTTTACCAACCTAATAATATATTAAATTTAAAATTACCTAACGATGCGTGGAATGTCGAAGTAAAATAATTCTACGTCTTAATTTGCATACGATTTCTTATTTCCCGTTTTAAAAATATCGTCGATTTTATGACAGAAAATCTTCGAATTACTATTTTTTATTTATTTTCCTGTAACAAAAAAATCGTCTAGTGTAAAGGGTTAAAAATCACCGAAAAATATCATCGACAAAATATTGATTTTTATTCGTATGCAACACAATTATGGTTAAATTCGAAACAAAATTTTGCAAGAACTACAATGATTAAAAAATTCGAATTTTTACCCGTTTTGAACACGAACAAACGTTAGAAATGATCAAAAGTTTCTTTAACTACGAATAACTATTATAAATGAGAAAAATTATTTTTAGTTACGAATAATCATTACGGTGGCTAGAATTTTATTTTGGTTATCGATTACCAATATCGATGAAAAATACTTTTCCTTGTTACTTCTGGCCATTGTCAATTTTCATAATGATTATAGATAATTGGTATAATTAATAATAATTAGTCATAAAGGATAGAAATATTCATGAAGAAAGAATAAAATAACAGATATCGCGCTTCGACATTTTTATCATAACACGTTTATGATAACCAAAAGCAATGTTTATCGTCTATAATTATTATTCGTAACCAAAAACAATTTCCATCGTCTATAATTATATAATTATAATTACCGGTAACCAAATAAAATTTCAATCATTTATAACGATTATTCGTGATTGGAGTCATTTAAAGCAAAACATAATTATTATAATATAAGTTTTCCTCGTTTCAGTTATAACAGTTACGATCTTTGATATCTGTATCCAAATGACCAGCTCACCAGAACCGGAACAAAAATTCGTGTATAATTTATAAAATTCCGAAGAACGGTAAAATGTTGGTTAAAAATTACGAACGATAGAAATTCTTAAAATGATTGAAATTAAAAATCGGAATGGCAGAAAAAAAGGTATATGTATAATTAAAAGTCGCAGGAAGAGAAGAATCGGCACAATTAACCTTTTCACTGAGGAAAAATCTAGAGCAATGTGCGCCACTTTCGCGCAAACATTCAGCCATGACTGACACTAAAAGCGGCGAAACTTTTCACTGTCACGGATCACGTGTCATGCCGTAGAAAATATACGAATACATAAAAGTCATTGCAATACAGGATCGCATAGTATTAAAAAGAGTTATTCACTCGTATTTTTATTCCATTTTAAATATAAACGCTAAATATTTAGTAATTTTAGCATCTGACATGCTCCATAATACTTGCTAAAATATTCTTTACGTCGTTTCTATATTATAATTCTTTTACATTCTATATTCGATCATTTTTCTACGGTATTCTTTGTATCGTGAAAGTTCACTTTTATTTCGAGTAATCTATACGAAGATTATTAAATCTAGGATTATGAAACAATTGTTTTAACGAAATATTCCGATAATAGGATCGACCTTGATAGTACAATGATATTTAAATAACTATAATAAACTTTGAATATTTAAAAACACAGCGATATGAATTGAAAATTGGAAACTGATAATCCAAAATTTTATTATTTACTTCATGTTTCAATCATTTGTATTTCAATAAACTGAAATAATTTTTCACAGAAAATTGAATCGTAAGACTAAATCTATAGTTTCGCAGTAGTAATTTATATTTAAATATGATATAATTCAAGCGCGAAATTTGCAATATTTCGAAGCAATGTATATACGATTTAAGCCACTTTCATAATCACGTATATGTACGTATATACACAATTTGTATTATTCATGTTTAATTCTAGGAAAATCGTGGGCTACGAAAAGATCGAAAATAACCACGCAGATAGCAAATTCAACTTGACAACCATTTAATCACTTAAACGAGATGAAACAATCAACGAAATTTCATGAATTTATAAAAGCAAGGTGAGAAAAAATAGTCCGGCCTACATCCGACAGAGAGCGCGTGCAGCGTTAGTAAAAATTCCAAGCGAGTTTCCATTCTTGCAATCATCTTATTCGCGGCCCTGTCTTCTCCTTGTTCCTTCTTTCTTTCCCGGCATGACGTAAGCGTCGTTGCTGTATCTTTATTTTCTATAATATCCGTTTATCGTAAATGCATTAAAATCAAAAGCAACGTTTTTAATTAATTTTGATTATATTTGCGTTATAATAAATATATTATACCAATCCCAGTGATGGGTGTTGCAAGAAAAACAAAGTGTAAATGTAGCAAGAATACGAATTCGAAGATCGCACGAAGCATAATGAAAGTTGAAAGAAGCACGTAATATCAAAACATTGATCACTCGTAATTATGTACTTGGAAATAATTATTAGAATAGATGCGCAAATTAGTCACCCGGGGGCAGCACCTTCGAGATCTTACAAAGTCTTTAATAGTTTTAGAAGTTTTATCTGCATATTATCTGTAATTTAAACATCACGTTTAATTGTTCCGTTAGTTCGCTTCTCTATGTATCGCTGTTTTGCTTAGACGTGTCTTTCGTGTAATCTCGAATACATATACGTACACGTATACGTATTCTCGTTAAAGAGTCTATTTCAATCTTTATGCTTTTAATCCGTAATCCATCAATAATAAAGTTTATTCCTGTCATATTTTCTGTTGCGTGTAAATTAAGTACACGTTACATCGAAATGGATGATACTGGAAATATCTTAAGTTGTAATCAGAAAATTATGGAAGAAGTATCCCGTGGAGAGAAGACACAACCATAAAATCGTCGAGTCAGCATCGTCCACGACTAGCAATTACGTAATACAAATTACAGTGACCACCAACGGCGAGTCACTTTCCCCATCGCTGATAAAATTAACCCTTTCAGCCCTAGCGACATGCGCGTCCTAGCGAACGTTTCTGGTCCCATGTGGCATTATTTTCTACCGTTTAGCCTGCTCCATTATATAATTCGTGTACGTACATGAATTATACCGTGTTTGGTAACCATGACAATAAATGTAGAATAAACAAACACGGCAGTGTACCAGATACTCTTTGTTCAGGTAACGAATACGCACGAACCGATTTGCGCGAATGAACGATTCCACAGAATTCTTTATCACAGTCCCTCGATTCGTGTTACGAAGTAACTCGTATGCTTATATAATGTTTAAATTATCACCTTACCGAGCATAAAAATATCCGCGTATTTTTAGAACTTATCATCCTTTAGTAAAAATTGTATATACACAGTCGTTAATCATAACGATTTGGGTGCAATTCGGGAATAATACCGAAAGGGTTTTTAACGACGAGGTTTCGTTTTTGAAATTTGTACAAAAAATTGTCGATTTTAATATATTACATTTCTAATGCAAATTGTGCTCGACTCGGTTTAAATTTTTCAGAGAGGCTTTATTCAAGCGCGGAAAAATAATCCCAAAAGAACTTTTGGCGACAAGCCTTCGTTTTCAAAATTTTCGTAAAAAATTTTCGATTCTAATATATTAAATTTCTAACGTAAATTGTGTTCGATTTGGTCCAAACTTCGCAAAGATGTTTTATTCAAGCACGAAGAAATAATTTCAAAAGAATTTTTGATGACAAACCTTCGAAATTTGTTTTCGAAATTTTCGCAAAAAACTTTCGACCTTAATATATTAAACTTTTAACTCAAATTATGTTCGATTTGGTTTGGGTTAGGTTTAGATTAGGTTTGGGTTAGGCTCATTGCCAAAAATCCAGTTGGGGATACTCTTCTGTGCTCAAATAGATCCTTTGCGTGAAAGGTGAGTGAAATAGGACACAAGTTGCGTTGGGAATTAAACGTATTAGCGTCGACAATTTTATACTATATTGTAGCCCTTATTAATCTAAATCCTACCCTTTTATAAATATCCTTTCGACGATATTCTTCTATGCAAAATTTCGGTTAAATCAGGGGTATACCGTTGTCGGAATTTTATTCGATAATGTTAATAATAATAATTTTCTGTATAATTTCAACCATGATTTCAACCAAGACAATCAACAAGAAATGCGCAAAACTGAAGTGGGTAGATATAAACCGTTGGCAATATAAATAAAAAATAACGTGGTCAAAATACATCCGATTATATCCAATTCTGCAACAGCAATAGTCCCAAACACGCTGAAGAAACACATCAAAGAATTACAGCTACACCAAAAAATCATAAACAAATTACAACACAGCGTCAAACTGTGTCGTAATACCCTCACTTGGCGTATAGTCGCGTGTACAATAAACACCAGTTTACATTAAGGAAAAAAAACAAAAAATAACCCATTAAAAGATAAATAAAAGCCGAAAATAAAGATGAAGATAGAAATAAAAATAAAAGGAAAAATAATAAATCGTGCGTAGCTCTAAAGCTAGACGAGTTGTGACATAGTTCCAGCGTATGGTAAAATGTGATTAAAAGGAGAAACCCATTAAAAGATAAGTAAAGACAGAAAATAAAGATGAAGATAGGAATAAAAATAAAAATAAAAATAAAAATAAAAATAAAAATCGCCATGGAGAAAGGTATGGTTGCCTGCGTACGACCAAGGCATCGACGAAGCATCGCCAAGGCACATCCGGAGTTGATGCTGAACGTCACAGCGTGACAGCCAGCCGAGATAGGGAGTCGACCAAGCCGACACCTAGCGGAATATTCGGAGAAGCTTCGGCCGGACAGGAAAGGGGCATGCAACATCTGCATATTTTCCCGTCGATCGCGCTTCGCCAGACGTTCGGACGGCAATTAAGGCAGGACATATACGCCAACGCGTCGCATGGACAGATGATACGAACGAAACCGTAACACGTTGCTATTTCAGATCCACACAATTGGAGATCATAGCTACGAATTATAAGCGCGAGCAGATTGCTCCATACCGGGTGTTTCACTTACCTCGAGCACGCGTAATATCTCTGTTATTTCCGATAACGCGGAAAAACGTGTAAGAGAAAAGTTGCACGGTTCTATAGAGCGAGTATAACAGTAGGGAAAAATTTTCTTTTTTCAAAGTCTTTCGAATCGAAATTTCAACGTCGTTAATAGCTTTTTAAATGGAACTGTATATTTTCGTTACTGTAACATCGTAGCTGACGATGAAACGAATTCATACATGCAATGATATCGCGACTTTTGAAGGCCTTGAATACCAAAAATTACGTTTCTATGTAAAAATAAAAAATGAACGTGTTGCAAATGTAAATGCGTGCCTTATTTGAATGACCTTGAAAAAAAAGAAAATGTCTCGCTGTCATATTCGTCCCATGGAGGCTTGCAACTTTTTCCTTACTGTTTTTGTATTATGTTGTTTTTTGGTTTTGTTTTTGTATTACCAAAAATAACAAAGATATATTACTTGTGTTCGAGACAAAAGAAATACTTTCTATAAATACCTATCTTTATCTAAGAAAATTAATGAAGGAACACAGACATACTAGGAACGAATAATCGACAAAAATAGATGTCTTATAGTACTTGAAATACGAATATTAACGAAATAGAAAGGCAAGAACCAGCAAGAAGTCCAATATAATATCGCAGACACAACTGACATAATCAAATGATCGCTATTACTGCAAATATATTAAAAAGAATCACTGACACCAATAGATATGCCATTTACGTAATTTATAATGTAAATTCCTACGTATCGTATAAATGGAAAAAATAAAAATAAAAGAAAAACACGCAATTCTAAACAATTATATTCTACATAATATTCAATCCCACGTGACATATAAATACCTCAAATTTGAGTACAATGCACACTGTATAATTGCACAGATATAACAAACAAATTAAACGAGCAATTTGCAGAAGGACAAAATATATTAATAATATAATAATAATGGTTATTGACCTTCTCGTTTACTCGAGTAAATCAACACCAATCTCAAAAATATTATCTTCGTCATAATCGACCTCTTTAACACAAGAACCATCAAAGAAGTCAAAACGACTTGCTTCGAATATTTTATTTTCGCAGTCTGTGAAAACATATAGATATTTTCGATGAAATTAATATCGACTTTTATTCAAATAGGACCATAATTATGTAATTATGTATCTTCGTAGTATTACAGGAATTACTACCATTTCGTGTAATAATATTTAATTATTCATTTTAGATCAGTAGCTCCAGTGTTGCATTAGAAAGGGTGACAGGTAAAAATTAAATCGTAGGTAAAATAAAACTCGTATCGCTACGGAGATTAAAGGCTTTATTCCATGAATACTTATGGGGGTACGTTCGACAGGGTACGTCACTTCTCGACAACTGACCCAGGATTTTTGGATTTTCTTCCACAGTGGAGAAACCCTCTCACTACATCTAGACCTTTTCAGGTCACGTCATAAATTTCTTACGTCTATTCCAACATCTAGTGTCAAATATCTCTTTGCGGCACGCTGGGATTAAAAGTGTCCCACCTTTTTCATGCACCGTAATGCATGCTGGGATATTTTTAGTCTCACCTGGTAATATTGCAATAGCTGCACGCGCATAGGTTTATATTTCGTGTTATTTACGTAAAGCAGTTGGTAATACTTTCGACAAATGTTATAAATGTATTCGCTCGTGTTGACAACGTTCAACATGCCAGTACAGGTTCACCGATTGTTGCAAACGGAAGATTTATCGCGACAATCTTTTTTCCCTGGTTTTATGTTTTTACATTATGCGATTCCTTTATTAGTAAAAATATACCAATTCTGTTTCGTTTAGAACGCAATAAAATTTCTATGCAACATGGGTCTATTTTATTATCTGAAATGCTGTGCCGTAGAAATATAGGAAACATAACCTTTGATAGAAAAAAAAATTTCGTTAAATCGAAAAAGGCCAAATATTCACAGATACAGTAGCCGATAAAAATCAATCCTTGATTAACTTTGAAACGGTATATCTCGGCAAAAAAAAATCGTCCAACTATAAATCAAATTTGAGTTTACAGGTGAACGTTAACACTATTCAAAGCGGTTGATAAAGGTATTGGAAAAAAATTACTATTTTTGGAATATTTCCGTAAAACTAGCGAAAAACGATTCTTTTTATTTACCTATTTCACGAATATAAAACGACAAGCAGTTTCTGCTGGTAGATTCGCATTCCGCGTGTGAAGACATATAAGAAGCCATTCCATTTTCAAAAAACGAATTTTTTGATCCGATTTTTGCAACCTGCGTTATCATTTCATCGCAGTCATTTTTCACGTAAGCAAGTAAAATTTGTTTTAAAATAAAAACAAAACGTAAACTGTAGTTAATACTCAGCTGTATTATTAAAAAGCGGACACATTATAAGAGTATATATGAGCCGTTTATTTTGAAAGTGGCCTAAGTCCATTTATCAATTATTTCCTGTTACCCGTGGTTACATGTACAACTCCAAGTTATCTATCAATAAAGCATTTGAGGTTACTTATATTCCGAGTAAATACGATAATCTTGGACACATAAGTTTTCAGAGTTAGTTCAATAATTGAGCCGTTTATTTTGAAAGTGGCCTAAGTCCGTTTATACTTAAATTGAGATATTTATTATCGATAATGTTCGAAAGCAGAGATAAAGGTAATTTTAATTAATTAGTATTTAACAAATTAACCTCAGTTTATAGACAATTGCTTTAGTTGAATAATCAGTACGTTTAATTAATGCAGTTAACAAAAATTTACGCAATATACATACTTACAGTTAAATATAAAACTTAAAATTTAATATTAAATTTTAGAAATTATTTCACCCATGAGGAAGAAGAAAACGACCGGAACATCGTGATTTCTTCAAATCCCTTTCACACACGCAAAATGTAGATGAGCAGTAAATTGTTTTGTAATTTATGTAGTTAAAAAATGTTTTGAATCGCATAAATTATGTTTTTGAAGTGTCGTAAAGATATATAAAATAAATTGAGTATTGTCTTTTTCAATTTGAAGCATCTTAAATTACGTTGAATGGACTTGGGCTCCTTCATATTTTATAAGGAATCTGGTTGTTAATTTTGAAAGTGGCCTAACTCCATTCTTGGTAAGAAAACGCATATTATTCGCTTAATAATTGTCATTATTTTAATAGGAACTATAAATTTAACTCCTTTAGATACACTTGAGCAGTAAGACTCATTAGTATCCTGTACGTATATTTTTAATTGCATTGAAACACAAACCCTTAAATATCTCAATTTAAGTATAAATGGACTTAGGCCACTTTCAAAATAAACGGTTCACATGTAACATTTTCATATGTTCATTAGTTTCAAAAAACACTGAAAACTACAGAGTGAGTTGTTATTTTGTCACGTACTGTACATCGTTACACATAAAATGCAACTACTACAAAAATATTTGTTTACGGGAAAAATAACCAACTTAGAATGAATCACAAAAATACTTTGCGTATCAAATTTACGATAGAGCTGCTGGTATTCCATTAATTACACCAACAACCAACAATCCAACTACCGAGTGAGATATTTATTTAGCACCAAAAACTCGTAACTTTCCTTGAAGTCGTACAATAGTTTAAAACTTGGCAAACAGCAATCTTTTTTTGTTAAATTTTAAGTATATATTTTCTAAAGTATATTTGCAAAGTATTATGCTCGTATTCCTAAAACTAAGTTTGCGACAGGTTACGAAATGCTAAAATTGCAAAAGTTTTTCAAAATGGCGTCCGTGATATATCAAGATCTAGCGGACCAATTGGCACCAAATTTTGCAGAAATTTTTAACAAACATAAAGCTATATCCACTACTGCAATCATTTAAAAATTTTCATTCCTTCTATCTTTTCCAGATCCATATATTTCAAAAAATAAACGAAAAAAATGATAATCAGAATTCAGAGAGCCGGCATATTTTTATTTCTTAATTCACTATAACTACAGTCATACTAAAGAGAAATATTCTTATCTTTTTCATTCGAGATAACCAGGTAGGCCGAAAGCATGGACGCAATTAGACATAATTCTTTTAAAACCGACTACAGATATTAATTCGCAGCACGAACAATTTCGATTTTTTTTCAATAAAAAAAATTATACTCATTGCTGAAGCATATATAAATAAGCCCTAGAAATTTTACAATACAGAATAGTATAGTCTTTTTTATAATAAATATCGAATAAACGATAAAAATACCACGAGTTGAACTAGAAAAGCCCTTTAAAACACGATAAAATTTCCGTTATTCCTAGGTTATATTGATGTTATATAATGGTCAGACAATATAATGAAGAAGAGCTAATGACGCGAGTGTTAAATACCCCACTATTATTTCACAATGTTCAAGGAATGGCTGAGATAAAACAAATATCACGAATCTAAAAGATTTGTGTCGACGGTCACTGGTAACCACAGTACCAGTCAACGTGTTAATTTCATCGAGGGCCTCTTTTAGTAATTGCCGCATCATAAACCCTGGGCCTAATGCTAGCTGTCGACCACTTAACGGTTCGTATCGTTCGGACTACCTTGGACCAGGGCCCACCAGTGTCGGAGGTGACGAAGGTGGGCGTGAAGTGTCGAACAGGGGCTGGTCTCCTGATTGGCTGCCTAACGTTCCCCGGTAAAATATAAATGATAGATACGGGAGAAGCCGGAAAGGGATTAAGAAATTAAACGTCAAGAAAATATACGAGTTGGCGCTATCCTACGAACACAAAGCGTCTAGCACTTTAAAAGGGTCTTTTAGCCTAGAGGTGAGAAAATAAAGCACTTTCTCGGTTGTTTTTCCGAGAAAACCGTAGAAGATTTTAATAAAGCTTCCTTGTCGTCCATTGATACACATTCCGAGGAGTATTGCAAACCTTTTTTCAATAAAAAGTAAAAACAGTCGTAAAAGTTATTTAAACATATATGCAATATTGTTTAAAAAACATGCCTGACGCGTTGACGCGACTGCGGTTCTCCTGCTTATTCAAAACTGACAAAATAAAAAGCATTCTGTTTAGTAAGGATACGATTATGCTTGGAACCAGAAAATAAAAAAGAAAAAAAAATAGTAAGCCACGTTAGATTTCAATAATTTTAGGTTCTATTTGTTTTAAATTCAATCCTAATTGTTCTATTTGACGATAAAATTTGAAGTCAATCGATTGACTAAAAATCGAATTATCGTGTCAACGTGTTTAAGAAGCACGGTTTCGAGAAAAACGCGTTTACATTTTTTGATACAGATATTCAAGATACGATTGATTCGTCGTACTGATTTATATTTCACATATTTTGTTTACGGGAAAAATAAGCAACTTAGAATGAATCACAAAAGGCGTGATAAAGCTAAAAATTTGATGACCGGTAGTAGCAAGTATTGAAAATCGATCCAGCGGTATCAGAGTAATACGTATATGTTCACGAATTCTATCAAACGAGTTTGCACACATACTTCCTAAGATTCAAACATTAAAAAATAAGAACAAATAGTTCGTTCCTTTAACCCTATAGGTCAGAAGATCCTCATAAACCCGGAAGAAAAGGAGCACGCTGACATCTACAGTGAAAACATCGAATTATACAAACCGATGAACCCAAATAAAAATTACATAGTATGGCTATCCAATATCATTCGCTGAATATACAATATAGACAACAAAGTATTGTACATATACAGGGTGTCCCAGCAACGTTAGTATAATATAACCGAGGATGAAGTGATTCTACATGAAAAAAGCAAATTGAAAATAAAGAATACAATTTTTTCATTTGAAGTTTCGTTATCGAGAAAATAGACTTTGAATATTCACCGAGTACACGTGCACTAAATTATACCTTAGATGTATGGACCATCGATACATCAGCATTGGTGGTACAACCGCGAAGTGGGAAATTTTATATGAAAAAACAAATCGAAAATAAAGAATAAAATTTTTTCATTCGAAGTTTCGTTATCGAGAAAATCGACTTTGAATATTCACCGAGTACACGTGCACTAAATTATACCTTAGATGTATGGACCATCGATACATCAGCATTGGTGGTACAACCGCGAAGTGGGAAATTTTATATGAAAAAACAAATCGAAAATAAAGAATAAAATTTTTTCATTCGAAGCTTCGTTGTCGAGAAAATCGACTTTGAATATTCACTGAGTGCGCTAATATACCGATGGTTCATTCGCCTTAACTAAAATTAAGTGCGCGCGCATTCAATGAATATTCAAAGTCGATTTTCTCGAAAACGAAGCTTCGAATGAAAAAGCTTTATTCTTTATTTTCGATTTGTTTTTTCGCGTAGAATCATCACCTCTTCGATTGTGTCACCGATGCTCATTTATCGATAGTCTATCCATCTAAGACATAGTTAAGTGCACGCGTGCTCGGTGAATATTCAAAGTCGATTTTCTCGAAAACGAAGCTTCGAATCAAAAAATTGTATCCTTTCTTTTCTTCGATTCTTCTTGAATGTGGAATCACCCCCTTCCCGGTTGTACTACCGTTGCTGGGACAACGTATAAGACGATATTCTTAAATATAAATGTAATAAAGAAGTAAGCGACAGTTATGTTATTTTATAATAAAAATTGCTATAGTTTATGACCTCGATAGAAATAAATTTCACGCTTGATTTCAATTTTGCGAGTTAATCCATTTCAAGGTCATGCCTTTATACGTATCTGATCGTGTTTTAACAACAGCTACTCGATACAATGGCGAAAAATATACATTTATATGGGAAAAACATCGATGACCTTTAAAACTCTGAAAAAGAAGACTGTTTGCTATCTCATAAATTGCATACAAGATATTTTTTATCGTTACAAGTACGGGAGACATTTAGGTGAAACACCCTATATACTCTCATTACAGATCTCGATATAACTGAATTATAATCGTATTATATTATAAATTATTCGCAATCAAATAAATAAATACATACTTACACGTTTAAATAGAAATTTAATGATAAACATAAAAATAGCAAATCGATGTAGATACATAGTTAAGAAAACCGTGTTAATAATAAAAGCATAAGCGAATAACAGACACGTGTAGAAATGGTGGAAGATCGAACATCTGTCCCCTGAAAACAGAGGGCTGCGTGATAACAATTGAAGATCAGACGACTGCGACCAGAAACTGGGAAAAATATATTCTCAGGGACAGATGGATGCAGAGAGACCGATCAATGCCGCAAATGTGAACAGCAGTCCGAAACAGTGGGTCGCATTGCGATGCAAGATATTCGTCGGACTAAATTATCTATACTTCGATCAACGAGAACTGGCAGGAAATATAAACAACTGCACGCGAAGGACACGTGAACAGACACGGTCTGAAACACAATTTTCCAGTCCCCGAACACGGTGAGAAAGAAGAAGCTAAATTCTCGTGCGGTGGCCGTCCGCGAGGCTCCTTTAAAATTCGCCCCTGAGCATCGACGTTTCGCAGCCACTCAGCTGCAGCCGTCGCGCTGATCACGTGACCGTTTTACTTATAGTTTCTGCCGTTCCTCGTTCAGCGAAGTACAGGAAGGCACCACGCGGAAGCCGAAATTACACGTCGGGAAATAGCGCATAAACGTCACATTAAAACACCAGACAACGCACCATGTTACGGAGACACGCCTATCAACATCTTAGAAAACTGGGAATATGAATTATGTCGGTTTTCACGAGTACGGATGACAAGATGGTACACGACGAACTGGACGTAACACTTAGACGCAACAACCATAAGTAACACGCATAACAGGTACGTATAAACTACGTGTTGCGAGCGAGAGAAAATCGTAAAATAGACGTTATTAGACGGAAAAGCGGAAAGAAGCACAGGTAATACCATTAATTCGTTGACAACTTGAAACTACTTCCACTTGATCTAACGACGAAGTAGTCGATACGGAGGGCAGCCATTTTGAAGACATGCGCGACATAATCCTCACAAATCACAAATCACATAAACCGGACCACGTTTTGGCAAATACTAGACATAAAATGGGACTACGTGCTTAGACTGATAGTCTAAGAATAATATCAAAGACAGTAATAATAGTATATGCAATAATACACGATGATGAGAGTAATAATAATAATACAAACGATATTGTATATAGTGTGAGAGGAGTCTTTATTTACATGGTATCACCCTGCATCGGGATCTACGTTTGCTTCGAGGAATCATCAAGATTATCAATTTTCGAAGCAGGACTGACTGACGCAATGGGTCGTCATAGGGCCTATGAGAACCTGGCAGAAGGGTTCGAGGGAACACACTCTCTTTCGACAATCAGGCAAAAATAGTATTGGCACACTATATTATAAGAAAATTCAATCTTTTAGAATCTAGAGTAAAAAATATCGACTTTTTTTTTATTTATTTATTTATTTTTTTTCTTTTTCTTAAGGTAGATGTTTTCAAGAATACTATCCGTGAGTATTAGATTCGAACTCTTACGAATAACGGAGTTATAGTCGTTTCAACGAGATGGTGGGCCGTGTCATTTATTAAAAGAGACACATTTAGTCTGTCGAAAACTAGGCGTCATTTCATTACCCATCCAGTTTTGCTAGCAGTTTTACATGCCGACGAGAAGTGTGAATTAAAAATGTGAGAAAATGGACAGTAAAGAATCTAGAATGGCTAATGCCCACGTAAACACAAAGAGAAAGAGAGATAGAGAGAGAGAGAGAGGGGAAGAAAGACGTGAAACTTTAATCGCGTATTTTTTGAAACTGTGTTTTTTAAAACGATGTTTACGATTTCTCAAAAAGCATGTTGCGTCCCTAGCACCAAACGTTCCAAGCCAAATGGGGACTGGTTTATTTCCTTCCTGTTAGCGTCCCTTGACTCGCGGACACTCGTCTTCACCTGGCCACCACTCGGGTTAACCTTAGCAAAGATCAATAAATCACCCTTGAGACCATGGGCATAACGGCCCAATTTATTTCAACATCACTACCACCGAAATACGTCGAAGCTGATACACAGTCCTAACATTATTCGCAACCAATAAAAAAACACGCACCCATTACTCACATTTGTAAGAGTATGAGAGCTCCGGTTACCGATAAGACGACGTGAGTGAGGAGCACGTAGCAGTGATAACCGAAGTCTCGAAACGAAGCGGCGATCCGCTTGATCCGCTTGATCTTCGCGATGAATTGACAAAAGAGGTCCACCTTTAAAAGGGCAGCTCGAGGAGCGAACCAGGAAGTTTTACGCGAGAGACAAGAGCGACGCGTGTGTATCGCATCGAGAAGAATAAAGCCAAACCAGCCACCGATAGTTAGACTCATTTTAACCCAGCCCTCTCTTCTCCCCCCTTACACATTTCATACCAATCAGAACACGTACGAATTTATAAAACCACCGAGACAGGAGTCGAACGGAGTTTTACCTGAAATCTAAGGCAGTCAGGACAAACCCATCACGATCAAACTCAATACCAGAGAGCAGTCGCACATCGGAACTCTAATTCGACCCTAACCAGGTTTAGCATATTTTCAAATGCTAAATTTGTAATATCTCAAAACGAAATATATATGTATATCTTACATAATCACTGGTGTACATATGGTTCTATACATATAATATTTTCTAACTCACTTGGAATTATAGAAAATTGACTCTTAGCTTATGATATTCTCAGCTATGAATTCTTACTTTTAACCCTCTGCACTCGAAAAGTGCCTCTCAGTCACCATTAAATTAAATTCTAAAGATGAATGTTAATTAATATATCAAAGTTATAATTACCCAACGATGCGTGGAATATGGAAGTAAAATAATTCTACGTCTTAAACTGCATACGAATTCTTACTTACGGTTTTAAAAATATCGTCAACCTTATGGCAGAAAGTCTCCAAATTACTATTTTCCTGTAACGAAAAAATCGCCGAATGCAAAGGGCTAATTTAGAGAAGACCACGTCCCTGCAACACTGTAGCATCCGCGTAATGGGCCTTACAACCCCGTGAAACTCTGAACGTGAGAGTTGCAGTGTTCGGGACACAATAAAGCGTTTGACGGATTAGCATAAAATTTTGCACAAATATTTGGTATATGAGTGACTATGATCCCTACCAGAATTATTTCAATATTTACATTTCTTCTATTCTTTTCACACTCATATTAAAAAAAAAAAGCAAAATAATCGGTAAAATATATTCAGAAAGCCGTCATTCTTTATTTACCGATATTTTTGGTTTTATTTAGTACCAGCCATAGCTATACTTCATATTTAAGAAATAACTATCTGTATTTTATAATTATCTTTATTCTCTCCTAAGAAAGGTATATCTCAAGTATTCTGACTTCGCGTAGAGAGTCAAAACTAGAGCGAAGACAAAGGGTATGCGATTGCAGCTAGTCCTGATCCCCTAATTCTTATCTAACACGTGAAATAAACACTTCACGCGTTCCCGGAACCTCTTCGGCGTATAATTTAAAAATATATCTATTTCTCCTGAGAGATTAATTTTTGTATATTCGATACGTTAACCGTTTGAGTGCCACGGGTCATTATTGTTTCCCAATCGATATTTGCCAAGCGGCGCGATAGCGCTTGTCATATTCCGTATCCGAAAATGCCGAGCGGCGCGATAGCGCTTCTCATATTCCGCGTTCACCAATCGAGCGCGCTGATTGTCAGCTTCGCAGCTCAGAGCGCTGGCACTTTTGGACACAAAATAGAAGAAGCGCGATCGCGCCGCTTGGCACTCAAACGGTTAAGACGTATCTTATTTTCAAGAAGTATTTTATTTCTGATAACAGGAAGAACCTGTAATTACGGACACCGTTAATAACGGATTTTTAAGAGCTCCTTCAGACAACGGCACGTAACACTGGCACTTTTCCATCTTTTTTAACAAGAAATGCAACACACGAAGTGGAAGACTATGCAAATAAACCCTGTTCTATTTCAAAACACAAGACTAATGGTTCTTTGCAACAATTTTTAAATAATATTAAAATAATCAAGCAAGGCTCCCTTTAACCAGAAAATTCCGATTTTCATTTTCTAATTTGGATAAAAATCTGTGAGTATGTGTGTCATAACAGTTTATTCATGCAACAATATGTTATTTTTCCTCTAATATTACTCTGTGCAGGTGAAATGGAAAACTGAATTTTCAGTGCTCTTTCCGCCTTTTTAAATATAGCTCTTTAATAGTACAAGATACGGCGAAACTTTTTACATCAAAAATATTTAATTTTTAACGCTCCATCGCTCTATTGTGAAAAAAAATCCGAAAAGAGATTATAATCAGAGCATGAAAAAATACTGAAACTTTGAGGCTCTATTTGGCTCCCTCGTGCATAAAAAAAATTGCTCTACATGCACGCAAACTTTCATTAAAACCAAAAAGCCTTAGTTCGATGAATTTCCTTCTAATATAGTATGCTAATATTTTTTTCATCCACTGTATATATACACAATGCACATAATAAAGTATTACAAAGTGTTTCCATAGTATCTAACTAAGATAGTAATTTTCTTTTTCAATTAGGTGATCCAGAGAGGCTAATCTTTAAGCGTGCAACACATTTATTTTTTTCTGAGGGGGGGAGGGGATATTATTGTAGAAAAATTGAAGTTTCCACGTTTTCTTAAATAAACAGTTACATTTAGTTCTGTAAATGTGCAGAATTGCAAGAAATAATTCAGGTAAATATAATTCAATTCGAAGAGTGCTATCTCAATAACAAAAAATGAATGCGACTCTCCATTTTCAGAAATGTAATTGTTCTATCAAAAATTTATTAAAAGGTAAAAGATTAGCCTCTATGGAGCATTTAATTTTAAAAAACAAAGAAGTCGATATCTTCGTTAGATTCTGAGAAAACGGCTTGTAACGCTTTATTTGGTAAACATCCTGTATGTACACAGCGCGTACGTGTAATATAAAAACATAATACAATGCATACAGGGTGTCCCAGCAAAGGAAATACAACCGGGAAAGGGGTGATTCTACATTCAAAACTGAATCGAAAGAAAAGAATACAACTTTTTGATTCGAAGCTTCGTTTTCGAGGACTTAACTTAGGCTAAAGCGGATTAACCATCGGTATATCAGCGCACTCGATGTATATTCAAAGTCGGTTTTCTCGATAATGTTTACAGAAAATGTATTTCAAAAACAGAGTTTATATGTGAAAAATGTTTTCAATGAATTTTTTAATAATAAATATTTCATTTAAATTGAATTGCAACTATTTTGTTTGCAAAAAATTCAATTTTCTTGTATCAGTCAAATTGACTCACTTCGCTAAAAATAGGTATACGATCGACATCCGTAAATCTAGTGTTAAATAAGTCCATTTCTCGATGACTGATCGTACTTACTTTACTCTCGATACAATAATTCTGTCGTCTCTACCACACGCCGCTTCTCGTCTTCAAATAAAAATTGCACTCGTTCGCTCCTCGGTTTCTCTTTTTTAATCACTTGCGCTGGCAAGAAATTCATAGACGTCTGTGTCAGAACGGTCCAGTGATTCCGTGACAATTGCCTGGCGACGTGTATACCACGTCGTTGACGATTTTGGGACAAAAGCATTACGACGTGCGTGGCACGTCATTAACGATTCTGGTACAAAAGCATTACGACGTGCGTGGCACGTCATTGACAATTCTTTGACAAAAGCATTACGACGTGCGTGGCACATCATCGGCAATTTTTTGACAAAAGCATTACGACGTGCGTGGCACGTCACTGACGATTCTGGTACAAAAGCATTACGACGTGCGTGGCACGTCATTGACGATTCTTTGACAAAAGCATTACGACGTGCGTGGCACGTCATTGGCAATTCTTTGACAAAAGCATTACGACGTGCGTGGCACGTCATTGACGATTCTGCGACAAAAGCATTACGACGTGCGTGGCACGTCTTTCCAGCGCAAGTGGTTAAAGGTAGTCCTCCTTTGTCTATTTGTCACGAAAATCAAGCAGATTGCCGATTCGTTTGAGACTCCGGTTATCGCCACTGCGCGCTCTTCACTCATGCCACCTTATCGGTACCCGGAACTCGCTTACTCTTACACTTTGCAATTGCATTTTCTTGTTTTCCTTTTCTTTTTTTTTTCTTTAAGGAAATGTATTTTTTTCGTGGTACAGGTCGATTTTTCTATCCATTCTACGAAAAAAATAACTAGTTCTCGAGATATTTCCAAAAAGATGTCCATATCGAAGATGTTCAAACGTTCAAACGCTTTTCCATTACGTTTGTGGGCAACTTTCACCGATACCTGTTGCCATCCGGTGGGAGAAAGCCCTTCGTTGGATTTTTAGAAAGACATCGCCAAGGTTCAAGGACAACGGTCATAGATGGGGATGTTTAGACGCCAAGCTCAGGTGTCTGGATCTCAAAGTTCAACCGAAGAGACACCTACACTTGAGGACGAGGTCACGGAGAGGGGACGCACACTATAAAACTGCGGGGGATGTGTTTTTGACATTCGCTTACGAGCCGAGGACTGAATAGAACATTTTCCCACCAACAAAACGCTCTGTTAATTAAAATTTTCTACACGTTGCACCTTATCACGTCGTACTTGTTCTTTCGCCATTTTGCAATGTTGAATTTAAAAAGCGTCTAAGCATCTACAGATATAATGCTTCTCGAACCAATTATTTTTCTCTCTTGACATTTTTTTGTAAATGCATTCATAACAATGTTATAACCTGTAACGTTTGCGTAGTCCACCTTTTAGATTGGAAAGTATAGTACTCGGAATGTCAATGTTCGATGTTAAAATTGAAATATCTGCATTTTGTTATATTACGTCGTATCGACATATACATATAAGAAATACGCGATTTTATTGAAAGAAACAATGTACGGGTACATGTAAGAAGAATTTACATTGAAATAATGTATTTTTCGTCTCAAACATTTTTTAATATATCGCCAAGTTATCGAACTTCGTAGATATTCGAGTGGGTCAATTTAAATAAGTCACCGTGTATATATGTGCATAAAACATCGACATCGAATTAAACCTTTCGCGACAACACACCTGTACCATACTCCGTCACCACTTTCTGCTTTGCCTAATGCCTGTACTAGCCTTATTTTGAATTCGCTATTGAAATTAATATATACATTACTAATACATATTACTAAGATATACATATATATTATTAGTAGTAATTATTAACACTTTGCCGGCCGCTGTCACGCAGACGTGACTTTGGTTCAGCGCGGCACAATGCTTCCACTATGCTTCTGTTTTAAGTCTCCCGATCGTCTTTTCTCGACATTTCTTAAGCACATGCTGGTTCCGTTAGTCCCAAATATTAGTGCCTTTTTAAATAATAAGGAATAGCGTAAATATGACCATCAGCAACTAGTAGAACCCCCGCGAAATTCACCGGCGGCGAGAAATGAGCGGCCGGTAAAGTGTTAAGTTTACATATTAGTAATATATATCATTATTATAGATATATATATTAACAATACATTAATATAATTATAATTTGTCGTATCTAGACGGCATCAGCCGCTGTGAAACAATAAACGACTATCGTATATATACGGCACCCGTCGCGAAAAGGTTAAAAACGTTTAGCGGTATGTATATGTTGACAAACGTAAAGAAAATGTAATTTCTTATAACAGAACTAAAATGTATCATTAAATAACACGAATAAATTAATACCACGTAGTATATAAGAGATACACGGGTGTCCCAGCAACGGTAGTACAACAAGGAAGGGATTTTAAATGCAGAAAAGAATCGAAAAAAGGAATAAAATTATTTTATTCGAAGCTTCGTTTTCGAGAAAATCGACTTTGAATATTCACCGAGTACATAGTGAAAAACCAAGGAATGACCGAAATAGGTATAATTCACCACTCACTCGTATAAATTTCAATTTATATATTATAATTATAATAATTATAAAATTTAAGAAAGCAAAACAATTTGAGTTCTCAAAAATTAATGACACTTTAAAGAAAACATGGAGAATTTTGTTTTACCACGGTATAATTTTGAAGTAGTTTTCTTCAATGTGACCTTTCGGTGTGCAGAATTCCAGTCAAATGGGATTAGTGACATAAAAGCATAAAAAAGGGCTTGAAATTATAATATATTCTCTAGGCATTGACGGTCGAATATTTCAATTTTTTTGAAAATTGACAAAATGGCAGCTATTTATAGTTGATCTATCTAATTTTTACCAAAAATTCCGTTGATTTTTATTAATACGTATTAAAATTGTTAACAATTTAAACAAAATCGAACGTTAATGCCTCATAAATGTTACAATAAAGATATATGCAAAATTTCATAATAATTGGTCGACTAGATCTCGAGATAACTCGCACACCGTTTTTAAAAACATAGTTTCGAGAAAAACGCGTTTAAAGTTTCGGAAAGTAATTTTTCATACGTATCCTTAATTTTTCGCTAATCAGTCATTGCTATCTCATACATATTACCCATCTGCTTCGACTTTACTCTGTTGCATGACTGATAGACAGGATCTACGGGTGATTCGACCTTTTTTACAATTTTTAAACGATGGATCATTAGGTGTTTCAATTACTTTTTCGTCAAGTGTGACGCATGGTGCAGCAACTATTGGTCTCGTGATTAAATTCATAATGCTCGTATTTCACAAGACACTGGAAAAGTCTTTATCAAAAATATTAGCAGCAATATAAACAGCAATTTTCGCGTTTGTAATGACGTTAAATAAACTTTCTTCGGACCTAAACGCTAAATAGGACTATCAAAATTTGCTTTTAATTTAATTAATCAATCCACTCAAAGCAGATCAAAAGTTGACATATACGTAGGAAGGCGAAACTAATCTTGAGACACCGAAAATTTACGGAAGAACAAGAACACGGTAACACAAACTAAAACTCGTAAACTGATTTAACTCAGGGAAAGAACACCAAGATAACTAAAACACACAAAGACACACGTTTTTAAAACTCTCTTTCCAACACCAAGCGACTCACGCTCGTGCTGGTCACGACCGATTTCAAAGGACTCTGTTTTGGTTGTCAAGGACCACGCTTTTATGCTTTCCTTAACCTACGCTTCACCTCCCCGTAGAGGAGTCGCGCAACTTAATTTTGTCATATAAAATAACTTTTCGATTTGCTTCTAGAAGATATCAGAAACAGTTCCATGCTGATAGACTATCAAACGTTATACATTTGACGATGCGTTACGCCACGCAAGATCGTGAATCGCTTTTCACTTTCTTCCGTCCAAAAGTAGTTCGGTTTGAAGTTTGGAACCTCTCATGTATTACTTTTAAGACTTCAGACTACTATTTAAAACAATGTTACCGGGAATCGATTACGCGATCGATCAACCACGTGCATCTTCTAATTAGCGGTTATATTGAAAATGCATTGACTGTCCATTTTCATTAAATTTTCACAATTGTAAGTAGTTGAAGCGCTCACCAACGACTATCGTGGTGTCACAGGAGAAACCGTGGCCGGTCATATATGATCAACGTGACAGTCAAAGTGTTAAACCCTGGCTAAGGTAGATTCGTAGCGCGTATTTCTTCATTTATGCGTTTCTGCTGTTACATAATACAGTGGAGCGGTAGTGTTTCCATAGATGGTCTCTCACAATGACAGCACGTGGTTACTTTACGGTTGCTTGGAAAGAAGTGTCCTCGACCGTTAGTTTTGTTTCAATATAGGAAATAGCAGACGTCGCTAGAAGATGTCGCTTGTCTAATACACAAGAGCGAGAGATCAGAACTCTCCAACAACTGCGAATGGAATATAGCCCCATTAGCGTAGTGAAAACGTACAATGTTCGACACAGCGTTCAACCACGCGACATTCGCAATGCACACCACGTGAAATCTACATCGAATTCGTCACCCAGCGCTATTCGGTTGAGTTTCTCGCGAGCCCAAATCCCACTGTCGGAGCGTCAGAACGTTATCGGACTAGATGATTTGGATAGGTCTAGTGCAGACACCGCTCGTCAGATGTTGGTCAACGGACCCTATTTACAATTTTCCATTTCGGCGTAGCAGGATGTTCCGTAATCGTTTCGAATTACTATTAGCAAACTTGCATTTTGCAAATAACGAAACGATAGAACAGAGTAGCAGACTTGGAAAAGTTTTACCACTCGTAAACATATTGACAGACAATTACGAAAAATGTAAAGAAGAACTACGACCTATTGTTCCAATTATTCAAAATCACCTCAAATGTGTTTAGACTGTTTTAACGAATACCACGCGACATGGTATAATGTAATATTTTATCCTAAATATAAAT
>NW_016908927.1:751409-773612 GCF_001483705.2 Eufriesea mexicana
GTCACCCATATTTGGGTGACGGGGCCCCCACGGAAGCATATCCGTTACCCAGATATGGGTGACACGCTGACGAACGTGTTAACGCAATAAAAGAGAACGATGCCGATTAAAATGACTTACACGCGGAAACACCTGATGCATTAATTGCTAGTCGAAATGCGAAAAATCGTTGGAAAACAAGGGAAAACGGAGATGCTGCGGACGTTAAAGCCGACAGGAAATTTTGTTGCTATTGCGAAGCCATAGTCAACTATTCGTTATTCGTCCACAGTCAACTAATGACTCGAGGGTCAATCCTGAGTTAACGGGTGCCTCTTATCATCTCTTCAAACCTTTTCCTATTACATCGTCGTATACAAACCCCAAACCCGAGACAAACCAAAGTCCATCGATAGTCAATCCTGAGTCAACTCATATTTCCCCAAAACATACCGCTTCTCTGACATACAGGCCCACATACATATATCCGCACCAGGGCACGAATAAAGAGTATCTGCACAGTACAACTCCACGGTGTTATACCTTCGCGAGACCTACCATAACTATTTGTAGTTATCCGCGTCAGTCTCCATTCGAGAGTTGGCCGAATATCGTTCTCTTTACGCCACAGGAATTGTCCCGTGACACTATAAATGTTGCAAACTCGGACACAAAGTCAACGAGTGTTCTCGAAAAGACGAAGAGTACCGAAAACGCGAGCGTGTTCGCTTTGTCCGAATCAAAAGGAGGACAAGAAGCGCCCATGCTGAAAAACAAAGGCGCGACGATCTATGGTGTTTGGATAGTGACAACACGTCACTCTATGCAAGGACCCTCGAAGTTTCGTCTAGTTGCGTAGATCAGAAACGCGAAAATTGAATTTGGCGAGCAGTGCGTTCGCACGAATTCAAGAAATGGGAACCGCGCTTGTAAAAACAAACGTCAATGGACGAACCATGAACGTGGCTTTGGAGAACTCGATGCTCGCGCTGAATTTGCGAACAAACTTATTATCCATCCGCAAAATTATCGACAAAGGATTCAAGATGACGTTTTTTAACTCATTTGCATCGTTATGCGGAATAATCCGCACGCGATAACTGTTGCTTATCTATTTTAAGTTTATTTACTGTACAGCTATGTGAAAAAATGAATATTTATATTGTAACATCGTATAAAATGATTTTACTTCAAAATATAGAATTTTTGGATGAAATATAAGAGTTTGTTTGTTACACTTAATTTCAACCAAAAGCTTGAGAAACTCTCTTTAGAGCGAGGATGCAAATGGGTTAAAAACGCCACGGAAGCGACTGATACTCCAAAAATGTCGAGAATTCCATTTCCTAAGAAATCGCAAAGAACTTCGAAATTATTGGAATTAATCCATATCGACGTATTCAGGCTCGTGCGAGTGAGCTCGAAGGGGGGGTCAGATACTATACCACATTTATCGACTATTACTCGCGATGGTGCAAGATCCGTGTGCTAAAGCAAAAGTAACAAGATTTTAATAGAAAATCAAATCGGGGGAAAAATTAAACAAATTCGCACTCTCGTTGAGATGGCGAGATATCTTCAACGAATTGAGTAATATATTTAGCACAAAAGCACAGAACATGTACGACTACCAGAGCAAAGAGATTGGACCCATGTGCGACTGACCTGTCGAAGCAACAAGCAGACCTGTACCCACAAATCGCGACACTGAGTACCAAAACCATACCGATGAGCAACTTCCTTGACAGTTTCCCACTCCTCGACCAAAAGTCCTTCCGAATACCGATAAAACAAGCCATATCCAGTCCTGAGTCAAAAGAATGGTCTACGAATGCTCATGGCAAACGAGATAAAATCTATCATCGAAAACGATACGTGGGAGATAGTGGATCGTCCAAACGATAAGGAGACCATTTGCGGTCGTTTTGTACTCCGAAATAAATATCATCCTGAAGGAAACTTCCAAAAAAGAAAATCTCGAATCGTGACCCAAAGCTTTACGCAAAAACCTGTCAGACTTTATCGAAACGTTTGCACCAGTTGCTCGCATGATTTCGACACGTCTCATGACCGCAACAGCATCACGTTTCCAAACGAAGATTCCTCAATTTGTCGTTACAATTGCTTACTTGAACGGAATTATAGAAGAGGATATTCATATGAAAATTCCTAAACTTTTGCCAGATACATTTGAAATCGTCATTCAGGAAGAAGCGACCAAAAGCAAAATCAGAAAGAAAGCAAACGGTGTGATGAAACATATTGCAGCGGGAGACAACGTCTGCAAATTCAAAGAGCGCTATACGGACTACAGCAATCAGGACAACGCTGGTATATCACATTGGATACTGTCCTCGAAGAATTCCAAGCCACACCCTTTGCAGCAGGTCCTTGCGTATATATCGTCAAGCGAGGGGAAGAATTAATGCTCGTGACATTTCAGTAGCATGCAAGAATACTGCCTTAATTGCACTATTTTCACGAGCATGACTCGTGATGAAAATTTTAGGCCAAACTTGAATATCACGAGTCAGGCTCGTTCTTTAATTCCACGACAAACGTGGATATCACGAGTGTGACTCGTGATCGATTTTTCGGGCCAAACACGAATATCACGAGTCTGACTCGTTATCGACATTTCGGGCCGAACATGAATATCTCGAGTCTGACTCGTGGTCTTATCCTCGGGCCAAGTATGAATATTTCCAATGTACTCGCGGCTAACTCGCACTCAATCGTAATATATCGTGTTTCAAATTCCGACACTCGGACTCCGCCGTTCGGCTTCTTTCCCGACCATTTGGGTGCACGGGTTTGGCACGGCTTTTTTCGAGTTTTAGCGTAATGCAAGGGGTTAATAGCAGAATTAACAGATTTTCTCGCACAAAAATTTCAAGTCTAAAATCTCGGAGAAGCCAAATGTTGCCTAGGCATAGAATTCGCGCGAAAAAACGGCATGATTTCTATGAATCGGAAAGGCTACGTAAAGAACTTATTGAACCGCCTTGGAATGTGCGATTCGAAAGCTGGTCTACACCGATTGATGTAGCAATGAAACGGAAGAAATCGGATGACCCCGCAGACAAGGCAATCAAGAAGCTACGTTATCGAGAATTAATTGGAGGATTGACACATTTAGCTGTGACCACTAGACCGGATATTGCATATGCCGTCAGCCCGTTGAATCAATTCCTGATCTGTTATGACGGAAGTAATTTGACAGCACAACAAATCGTGTAGTGCGCTATCTCAAGAAAACTGGAAACTTGGGATTATTATTTAAACCCAGCTGAAATTATTTGATCAGTTACGTCGACGCCGAGTGGGGAAATTCTGTGGACGATGGTCGTTCCAACATCGGATATTGCATCGTATTAACCCCTTCCCGTACGAGTCTGACTCGTGATGAAGATTTTGGCCCAAACATGAATATCACAAGGCAAACTCAGGAACAAAAAGTCGGCCCAAACGTAAGTTAATGAAACATAGTTTTGAAACTGTTATTTGTTACAAAACATAATATATTTGTAATACTTATAAAAGGAAAATGGATTAGAGTTTACTTTCGCAACAGCAGTATCGCGTAAAACTGACTATGTCACGCGTATTTACATTTTGATTCGTATTGCGACTGTTTTCGAGCATCAGTCTGGTCTGTTTACCACGCGTTCGCATCTACCGTTTGGACTCGGATTTCATCGAGTTAAATGGCACGGGAAGGAGTTAAATGGATGTGCGATATCCTGGAAATGCAAGAAACAGAGAACTGTCGTTCATGGCGAATATATGGCATTAACAAAAATAACCGAGGAGGCCGTATATCTGTGCAGATTTCTCAGGAAACTTGAACTTGATCATTTAATCGAGGTTCGAACACGCAATGACAATTTTGGAGCACGAAGGTTAGCAGAAAATCCAGTGTTCCACAGTCGCACCAAGCACGTCGACGTACGCCATCACTTCGTTCGTAACTTACTGAGAAGTAGAGAGGCGACGCTGGAGCACATCCCAAAAGAAGAAATGCCTACCGATGAACCGATGGAAGGCCTAGCTGTTCCAAAACATTCGAGGTGCCTAGCAGTCATGGGTTTAATCCTTTCGTTACTACGGGTGACTATAGTCACCAACCACGAGGCGCCATCTACATATGAGCGGTTAGTTCACTGCACAAAGCGATTAACTCCACTTTTTGAAAAATCTTAAATTTAAGCGTCAAAGCACTTGGTATAGTCGTAACTTTTTATATTTATAATAACTTTCCCTGATAATTAAGATTAACATCGTTAAACGACAACAATTTTTTGGCCACTGAATAATAAATAATTTATTTCAGAGGTCACTTTGATTAACTCCGTACTCTCATGTAAATCGTTGCAATAATGCGACTCAAATGCACTAGCAAGCCACGAACGATAACGGTGAATTTTTAGTGCCGTCTTATCAGAATTTAAGTAAAATTTAGTAAAATTTAAATTTATTACTTTTTCCACTTGCCAAATCGATTAACTCTTCCAGTAACATAAAAATGGTAACATTACCAACGATTACCTTTTGGCTATTTTTTCTTATAAATTTTATGTACTGTTAAATGAAAGTTACATTTGTATTTATGCATTCTACGATATTTATTTCGATTTAAATTATAAAGGGAATGTTAAAAAACAATATACATTATTTCGTTGCATTTCTCCACTTTTTGTTTTACGGAGTTAATCAATTTGTGCTGTGAACGGCTCATATGACAGATGACTATAGTCATCGGCCACGAGGCGCCATCTACGCATAACGGGTGACTTTAGTCACCGGTCACAAAAATTGAGCCAAAAATTAAAACAAGTGCTACCGTCCTGCTTAGTTCTTTGCAAAGAATTGCAAGCGCTATTGCGATGGTGGGTTTTTCCTTTTTTTTTTTTCTTTTTTCAAAAGACTTGGCCTCGAATACTAAAGACTGCAGGATCGTAAGACTGCACTTGGCGTTCTACGAAAGAGACTCCGTGACGTCACCCGCCGTAGCGAAATGGTCCAGGGAAACTGCTCGTGTATCAAATAATCGATCGCGAATCGAGGAGAAGAGTTATCAAGAATCGATTACGCGATCGATCGATCACGTGAAGCTATCTGCCGATGGATCCACAAAATGCAACGCGTGATGCGTAATAGTAAATAGACAAAATAATATCGATTTTTCCAAAATTTCAAACTGTCTTGCTCCCTGAATAAAAATACCCAGGTAACGTAGAATTGAAAAGTTGCAAATGAAATAAAGAAAAATAGACATTTATATTTAACATACTACGTACATTCAAATCCTAAAGTACTCGAATATACTGCTTTTAACAAATAACATATGCACGTGTGTATGAATTGTTTGAAATAATATGATTGTTAAGCCTTGGAATGTCGTGCCGGTATTTCGTTCGGCCCTTGTTTAGCATAGACCCAGAAGACCGTTAGGGTCTTCTGGCAGCCAGATTCTAATTGCTGTTTTAGTTCAAGTTCCGTGTCCGTTCTATCTTCATTTTCAATGCATTTTCAAACAATTCTTTATTTCCCTCGGCTCACCGGGCACGAGGCTTTCTTTAGCCATTAATGTTAGAAAGCAAGCAACAGCACAGGATTTGGCTGAAAATAGGCCTGCAAAGAAAGGGACCAGGCCATGCGCGATGTCGCGACTTTCGGAGCCATAAAGTAACGGGTCCTTCAGGAAGGATCACGAATGTGCGGGTGGCCCACCAGCAACCCCCCTTGAGGGAGAGGCTTCCTCCACCGGCAGACCTGGTCGCGGAAGACGGTCCTCCCTTCTTTGGGGGCATCTGATTCGCGGACCGAGGGCCCACCCTCGGTCCTGTCAACCACCAATGGGAAAACCGATTTCCCTTTGGAAACCATGGGCTCCGAAAGATCGTGCATCGCACAAGTTAGTTAGGTCAGTACCAGTCAGTCAGCAAATAACATTCGAAGAGTTCGGAAGAGTTAACCGGAACTATTACAAAATATACAGTCCACTAAAAACACAAGTTCCTCAAGAAATTTGGTCCGTCATTAACCGTCGCCAATTGCAGACGACCTATTGACGATATACAATGATACATACGGTAAGAGAAGAGTCTTAAAATTATAAATAAAAATATTATAAGAACGTATACGATATATTTTAAAATTGGAGAAATTTTTTAATTGAAAAATTGATAATTTATACATCCCTTTGTACTCGAGAGGTGACTTTCAGTCATCGATCAGCAAAATTTTAAAAATTACTTAAAAAACGATATTAAAATTTATAACATAATGTACGAAATAATAAAATAAAATTTTATACGATAATTTATAAACAACTTCTCTGTATATTAATGTAAAAAGTTTTATCTACGACTTGATAAGAAGAAAGCTTCGAGTTTCTGTATATCAGTAACGAAAAAGTTTTCGTGTGTAAAGAAATAACAATGTATACAGAATTTCACATATACATTCGTTCATTACACATATGTACATCGTTAATGGATCACGAAAATATGATTCATACAATGTTGATACATTTTTATTTATTACCATGACTTTTTTTGTTGCCACCATGATTCGTACTTGCATTAAATGTACTGCAAATATCACATATACTATAGGATTATTTTTTACATATAATTAGTATTCTCCTATAATTTTTGGTCTATCTCTTCGTTATGCAAGTCGAATAATATATAAAATCAGCTATGACGTGATTTCTTATGAGAAAGTATAATGAGCAAAAAATTAAAAATACATTTTTTTTTATTTTCGGCTTAGTTTTTGTGAAAATCTCATTAAATTTACAATTCCGTGATTGTAAGGAAAAATGTCGTGTGCCGTGTATTCTTAATTTCTGGAGATCAATTCTTCTTATCGGCAATCAACGCATAAAATTCGATTTCGTTAATTTTTTTTGGTAAATATACTCTTGGTAAATAAACCACGTATTCTGCGAATTAACGATAAAACCAGAACTTTCTTTATAATCGAAAAATTAAACGAACACTGTTTGTGGTAATAGTTACATAGATTTTTAAATATATATGTATTGGAGTGGAACAAGTATGCATGGGATGGAAATATCTAATGAATTCAAGTTATTATGATAAATGAGTATGCGTGTAATGATTGAGGTGTTATGTAAATTATTAATGAATTAATAATGTAATGTAATATATGAAACAAGAATGAAGAAAAGGAGAGTGATTTGGCATACGTCAGTTGCAATAGAGTTTTAATAACGAGAAGAGGTGTGAGCATGTGATTGTGATAAATTAATTATATTTCAACTTAATATTTATATTTGATAATCTTTGTAATTAAATAAATAATTGTTCTTACTGTTATTCTGTTGAGAATTATCTCAAACAATCGGCTACATTTAAATATATCCTGAAGGGAGTGGGGGTTTGCTAGGCGTAGGGAACCGCGTGTCTCCTGAACCCTCACTTGTTTTTCGAGTCGTCATCGTCGTCGTCGTCGTTGCAGTCTTTGTTTCACATCTGATCTGTACGTTTGTAAAATAAAAAGTGTGTTCGTCCAATTTCGCCACGTACCAATATATTAAATTTCATCCACCACTAACACTGTTAACCCTTTACTCTCGCGAATTAATAAATTTAATAAAATTTAATAAAGATTGATATTAATTAACGCGTTAAAATTATATAATATTTCGCCACGTACCAACATATTAAATTTCATCCACCACTAACACTGTTAACCCTTTACTCTGGCGAATTAATAAATTTAATAAAATTTAATAAAGATTAATATTAATTAACGCGTTAAAATTAAAATAACGCGCAAATGCGCGAAATATCGAAGTAAAATAATTCTACGCATTTATTTGCGTACGATTCTTATTTATTATTTTAAAAAATATCGTCGATTTTAGAACAGAAAATCTCCGAATGGCTATTTTTCTGAAATGAAACACTCGACGAGTACAAAGGGTTTATAGCAGGGGTCCTTCCCCATGATTGCTGTTTTTCACTAGTCAGCAGGTATCTTCCGATATGGCGGTGGTACTAGAAGGGACGAAACGAGAAAGAAGGGATGATACGTTTCGTCCTAGGCCTGATAGTGGATTTATCAGTAAGGCTACCTAGAAGGCCCTGCCCTAGACAGGGATACTACTGGAATGTTGGGAAATTCTATACATAGAAAACGAAAGGTTTTACCGAGGACTTGCGAGAAAATCCTCGAACCCCCTTCAAGTAGGAATCCATCTATTGGCGAGGGTGAGTGTTTTCGACGCGACGCAAACGAAGTTGTTTCCTCCGGTTGGTTTCGCGTGCAGTGCTTTAGACTGTTTTAAGGTCTAGAGCTAGTAAGGGTTGTTTTATCGCGATGACTGTTCGGTGGTCTGATTGTAACTGACTTCGGTTTTTTGAGAGTTTTGATTCCTCGCCTTGGCGTGTTTAGAATGCACGCTGATTGGCTATTTTAAGAAGTCCCAATTTTCCAATCAGCGGCATCCTCAGTGTCGTGTCCACCCTTCCATGCGCCCTTGACGCGCCTTCTCCTGCAAGGGCGGGACGACACTTGAGCGGGCGTGAGGTCATGGGTTTTTCCCAAGGCCACGGCGTTCCCCTGGGCCCGAAGCGCAGGCTTGTAGGACCGTTAGATACGCTTCGGTGTGACCCCTTCGGAATTACCGTGTTTTATAACACGTTTTTGGCTATTGAGTATGGATTAGACTAGGATTCTAAAAACCTCGTGTTTAAGCCCCCCAATATTCTAAGATTCCAACTCAAAAACAGCCGGTCTTTACGATCGCGTTATAAACCTTGGAAATACTGACCCTACGGCTCGTGATGGGTAAGCCAAGGCGGGATGGGTCGAATGCACCGCGTAACAGTGAGAATGATGCCACCACGGATTAAATACCGGATAAGGAGAACAAGGGTTCGAGTAATATCGCGATCGATAAAATAAAATTACGTTTACTAAAAAACATTCTTTGCAGCTTTATATTTCATTGCTCTTAGATGCCGTATGAACATTTTCAAACGCTATACGCGTCATACGTCGCTCGACCAACCATAACCTATCCGTAACGCAGCAAATTTTCAAACACCATTTTTCCAAAAACTGAGCCGAAAATGAAAAAATTTGATTTTATACGTTTCCCGCATTTTTCATAAGGGATCGTGTCTTCGCATATTTTGTACTCGTTTTTACGCGTTATTCGGCCAAATCCTGTATATACCGTTTCGTTTAAACGCTTCGGTTTAACGAATATTTTTCACTCGTTAAATGCAATAAATGTAATCGTTCCAACACTTTCGTGTATCAATGTAAATCGACGCGTAATAAAGGAGATTGTAAAACAATTCCAACAAATGGTAAAGCTAGAACCAGTGGACTATGAAACACCAGTGAAAAGATGAGTCAGAAATAACACGGTTTGAACATGAAATGAATTGAATTGAAAAATTAATTTCCACTAGAACAAGAAGAATCGGAGGATATAATTTTCCAGTGTACCAACTAATCGTAAGCATATTAATTAGATAACCGACCATGGATAAAAATTTTGAGACGAATTTAAATTCAAATTATTCGTTAAGAATAATAAAAATAACACAAGATGGACGATTGGCCAATAATCGAATATAAAATACCTTAAACTGATTATCAAGATTGAAAATGAAAATACAGTAATATGAAATTACGATATGCAATTTATTGCGACGGCAATAATACGTGGAAAACGCGCCTCGCCGTCCTTCTTGACGATCAAAAAATTATAAAACGAGACATCAGACGATCGTGAGAAATCAAACAAAACACGTCAGATGGCGTAAGACGGTTTTGGAGCTCAGACAAGGCACGACAGACGCGAACTAGAACTGGAAGACGCAAGACGGTAAACGGAAGACGGAAAACGAAACGAAAAACGGCAAGGGAGAAGACGATACACCACACACACACCAATCACACACACCCACATCATAATCGTAGAATAAAGCGTAATTACAACCAGCAATCTGCGCTTTATTACCACCTAAGTGCTCAGTGTCTCGTAAGGGATTCGGCAGACTGAGAAAAGGGGGCATCACAAGTATACCACACGCTGCCCCCTCCGCGTGGAGTTCATCCTCATCCACGCGGTACAACACAATTCTTAATCTTTGAAATACCGTTTTGACGGTATTATTACTCGCATTAGGAAATACCATATTGCCGACCCCGTACCCCAGGTGAAACTCTATGCCACATTGACGCTTGACCACCATGTACTTGCAGTATGGGGCAACAACTCAGTTCGTTTTTCTGAAAAAAACAGTTTGTAACCCCTACTCTTGCACCTCAAATTCGGAAATTATATTACTCATACCAACCAATAGCAGCATACATAGCCCTACCAAGAATCCTAATAAGCGCTAGACCTGGTAGTACACGGCATATAGAAATACACAGTATCAAGATAACTCTTACATTTCACTTACTATTCGAAGATCTTTTTTCTTTTTTTTTTATCGACTTCACGAGTTTTACGATCAATTCCTCAAATGGGAATTATAAGTAAAAATGATAGCGTTATGCGGGACATGAAGAGCAAATACGTAAATCGTTGCATCAGTTGATTACTTACAGTATGTATAGTACAATGATAGAGTCTGAGTTATTAGGAGAATCGACGGACCAGGCTTAGAGGAGTGAATCTTTTTAGTGTAAATGGAGATTTATTTGGGATTGATAACTTTCTAGATAGGTGATTTTTGTAATACGTTAACTGATTTATGTGGCGTTTGCTAAATTGGGTGATTTCGCATTTTACTAAAGGTATCGAAGATATACACGATTTCTGTCAAGAGTCAAACTAGTGATGATATACAGCAATTAAAATCTTATCTAGAATAAGTTAAAATTTGTAAAATTGAATAAACTTATCCAATTAATTGCCAACAAATTTTATAAATTTAGAACAGTCACAAAAGTGCATTTTGGGTATAAAAGTCCATATCTTGCATAATATTTTGGACATACCGAATATTGAAAATATGTAAAAGTAAAGGATGAAATTAATTTGTTTTTCTAAAATGTACATCCATTTTGTACCCACTGCCTGTTATACATTTTTCACTTCACTTGCTCAATTCTACGATGTATAGTATTTTCTATGCTTCTCTAAATGCAGAATATACACTTACTGATAAAAATTTAGAAAAAACGTAATCGTTTGATAATTTCGGTATATTCTCTATCTTTTAAGATATCTTAAAGATATTATTAAATATTTCAAAATTTACTTTATAATTGTACATTTATCGTTATTTATTTCGCACATTTGATTTTCTGTAAATTCTTATATTATCTGATTCTCTAATTCCTCGCTTTCCATTTTCCTCTTAACTTATATTTTATCGAGAAAAATTTTTTACATACTGTATGTACCACGAGGAGTCATTTGACCCCTTACGAAATTTACGTATTTTTCTGCAATTCTCCAACTGAAACCTTGGTTCTGGACTCAGATACACTTCTCGAGTTATGGTTTTATTTATTTAAATCTGAATATGCCTGTTTGGTTTCGGCCTAAGCACTCGAACGACCCGATCGGTCAGTGAGAAAATTACTGGAGAGAATTCGAAACATAAGCGAAGCGAGTTCAGACGGGGAAAATCCTAAATCTGAAAATGAGCAATGTGAAAGTGGGAATGATTTTCCAGACAGCGAGGAAAGTCAGCATGGTTATGGTGTCTGACGACGAAGCCGAAAACATTTTGAATGTCCGTAGAGAGCAAAAGTGCCGAAGATTTTTATCTGATTCACGATACTAAGTTCGAAACACAAATGCGTCAAAATCAAAAACAATAGAAAGCGAACACACGAAACAGTTGTTACAATAAGACAAAATTTGGCGTCGATATGGTTGACCAAATGACGCGGAAATATAGCGTCAAGTCAAAATGCAATAGATGGCCTGTACATGTATTTTTCAATATCCTGGATCGGGATCAATATCCTAACTGGGATAAAGATACCAAGACAGCGTTTCCTGTTACAATTAGCAGATGAACTCGTCACAGAGTATCACGAATTTCTTGAAGAAGAAAAGGAAAGCCTACAAGAAAAAACATCAAGTAGTCCAAGCAATAATTCCCAATCACGAAAAAAATGCCAAATAAGATTGTGCACCGGTAATAAAACCACTCAAACTAGCATAATTTGCAAAAAATTGGTCTACGGAAAATGCATGATGGAAAACCCAGTCACGTGTAAAAAGTGTAATGAATTAAATATTTTATTTGGAAAAATAGAAATACATGTTTGATTATTTTATTACGAATCAAAAGTTATATTATGAATTATTTCCTTTAATAAATTAATAATTTTTTCGAAAAATGAACGTTTATTTCATAAAGGGTCGTTCGACCCTTTATGGTAAAAATAAGTATGTGTAAAGTACCGGTACGTTTAGTGTCAACTTTTATCAGTAAGTGTATGTATAATACAATGTCAGTGCATCATATATGATCGTTAACGCTTTACGATCCAAATCGTACACGACGTTCTCAATCCCAACTGATTTATGATCATAAACGTACTTCAAAATACTAATTTCATGTCGCTCTAATAAATAACGCGTTTTCGTTGATGCATTTCTGCCGAATTAAGTCATCACGCGAAAGTATATGTTTTATACGTTGAGACTAAAATAGATGAATCAGAATAGAACGCCGAGTTGGACTGGACATAGGACCACAAAGGGTTGAGCTGAATACCAATTCAATTTGACGTATCAACATCGATATAAAATACACATAAATAAATAAAATAAGTGTAAATGAATAGAAAAATTCATATATCGCAACTTTATTTAAAAAGTGACACAAATTCAAAAATCGCCATTTTTATGAGAATATTGCAGAAATATTGTCCGATTGATCGTAAAAATCTCATTCGTTTATCTTCATAATTAAGCCAACAGAGCGTGACCGTACTTAACAATAGGATATTACTAATATTATATCAGTTGCGTTCAATATCATACGAATTATTAATGCAAAAACACGCGTGTTTAAATGCGGGTTCGAAAAGTGAGTCATTCCTAATTAACCCTTTGCACTCGAGAGGCGCCTCTCAGTCGCCATTTAATCAGATTCTAAAGATGGATGTTAATTAATATATCAAATATACAATTACTCAACGATGCGTGGAACATCGAAGTAAAATAATTCTACGTCCTAATTTGCATACGACTTCTTATTTACCGTTTTAAAAATATCGTCGACTTTATGGCAGAGTCTTCGAATTACTATTTTCTTGTAACGAAAAAATCACCAAGTGCAAAGGGTTAAGTCGTTTCATTCCACTTATTTTTCCTATAAAGGTATAAAATCGTGATGCATGAATTTTTATTATTCCACGTTTTAATAAATTTGCACCTTTTTATATTTTATGGTAATACGAAAGTGATTGATTACGTTGACTTTAATCGGTTTACACTGATACGATATCTTCTTGGACAATCTTTGTTGCGTGATCAATTTTGTTCATCGTTATATTCAAAAATAATTTTCGCTTTTGCTGAAAATTCGTATTTTCTCGGTTGTGCCGTTTTTTAAATGGAAATGCTATATCGATACACATCGGCAACCAAATATCGTGAAATATTCCAGTTCATATAATCCCTTACCACCTAAAATGTATTTCGAATTATGAAAATAAGGAGTTTCATCCAAATTTGTAAAAAACATGATCAAAATCGAGATTCTAATAACGTAATACGGTAGAACGTCGATTATCCGAATTAATTGGGAGATAAATCTTGAATTTTGAATTATGTCATAAATCAACAAGAAATAAAAAAGTTTTTATTTTTCAAAATTAAAAAGAATTAATACGAGTCTTATTGATTAACAATTCCGTGATTACTATACAAGAATACGTAAAAAAGTCTATAATTATTATATGAATTCACCGAGTGTATATTACCTATCAGCGATGTCGATTTAAGCATAGCTGTTTACCGTATAGCAACTTTTAGATAAATAACATTTCGTAAAAATGTAAAAACAATACGCAGAAATTACGTACATCGGTGCCTTTTTGAACTTCAATGGCTATTTGTAATCCTTTGAAGTTTCAAAATATTATAAATATAGATAGCGATGTATTCAGAGACCTATTCTGTGTCATTTCAGACCAATTCCAGCTTTCCAACGTTCCCAGTTTTCGCGGAATACTTCGTTTCTGGTAGAAATCTACGGTTTTGAAGGAAATTTGATTTCTTCGAAAATCGAGAGCAGTAACTCTACATGGATCACCCAATGCGTGTGGCAAAGAGAAAAAGAAATTAAAATTTGTTAAACAGTGTAATCGGTCATATGTGTAACCAAAATTCGCATAATTGACGTCGGATAATTGACGGTCCAATGTATTAAGGAAAACAGGAGATAATCCACAAACGAGTATAATTGGCATATTAACTGGTAAAGGTAAATTCACAAAATCGTTTCGAAAACTATTAGATGTTTCCATGGAGCTGTTCGAAGTCGCAAGATCGCGAAAATCAGAAACTGTTAAAAAGCCGGAAGAATCGTAAAACATCGTTGTATTAAAATTATAACACCTCGGATACAATGACATTGCCATTATGTAAACCGCTATGTACGCCATTACGTAAACGACTAACAGTATACCAATAAATGGAAAACCGACAACTCGAACGTTATTTGCAAATTTTATACAAAATTTGAATAAAAATGACATAAACACGCTGACATTATTATTTAGATAATTGTGTTGCTAAGTAAGTATGCTGAATACATTATTTCCGATACAATTGGCCAATAAAACAAAATAAACGTATAGTGCATATGACATTTTTCTTTTTTCTTTTTATGAGACAAAGAAAATTCTATTCGTAGTAACACACGCCTAAACAGACAAAAATTTCATCGAAATGTGACTTACTCGACCTCTAGAATTGAGGAATTTACCGAAATTAATTCGATTATGAAACATAAAATTGCAAAAGTTATAGCAGTATCGATCCAACTAAAAACTTCGATTCATTATCATCTGTACTAACTTTAGCACAAGCATCGATCTGTGATAGCCTTCAAGAATCCTAATGTCAAAGCTAACCTGCTCTATCCGAAAATCATCGACATTCTGCAGAGTTCTCGTGCCATAGTCAAAAACCAGATGTATAATTCTAAAACTAACCCTTTCTTCATAAACACCCAACCTCGATTTCCCACGCCATACTCAAAATCAGATGTATTACCGTAGTATAGCGAAAACTGATCTTGAGACAGCAAAAATTGACGGAAGAACAACAACGCCATAACACAAACTCGAAACTCGTAAACTGATTTAACTTAGGAAAAGAACACCAAGATAGCGAAAACACACAAAGACGCGCTCTTTTAAAACTCTCTTTCCAATACCAAGCGACTCACGTTCTTGCTAGTCACAACCGATTTCAAAGGACTCCGTTTTGGTTGTCAAGGATCACGCTTTTAAGCTTTTCTTAACCTACGCTTCACCTCCCCGTAGAGAAGTCGCGCAACTTAATTTTGTTATATAGAATAACTTTTCCATTTGCTTCTAGAAAATATCGATCGGTTTACAATTTGTCTTTGTTAACAATAGCCGATTCGCGATTTCTTTTGGTATCCTGCACTACCTTAACCTCAAAAACTAAATTTTCTCCGACAATCATAAACATCCTTCCCCTCTCTCTAGAACTGCATCACAAAATCTTAGGTATAAGAGACGAACGAACTAAAGAATAAAACAGTATTAACACTAGGTTTCCGGACGCTATCTGTACACCTATTTCTAAGGACACCTGTCAAATTGACAGGTAAAGGGAACCACGTGCCTTTTTTTTAACGATTAGTTTAATTTAAAAACAATTATATATTATATTAACAGTCTTAATATAAGTTAAATCTGTTACCATGGTATAATTGGAGCAACCCTTCCGTCAAATTCACGGGTTCCGTAAATCTAGTGTTAAGCATTCCTTAATTCCTATGCAGGGTCTACATTTCGTTCAACCTTTACTCGCGAGTTATACGTTACTACGGTACATTACAATTGCGCTCCTTGTTGTAAAGACTTATTTGTGAATAAAAATGGACACCAATATCTACTACATTTTTTAACAGTTGACGCATTAGTATATTTAGATAAAAATATTTTAATAATGAAAACAACTCGCGATACACTATTTTAAACAAAAAAATTTATTGACACTTTCTAGAAAATTTTTCTCTCTCTTCCTTTGTCTCTCTCTCACTCTTATTAACCGTTACATACCAATGTTCCCTTTTTGATGATTTTCACATAAATGTTTTATCCTGGCACATTTCTCTAAACATTTTTTCAAACATCATTCATGCTAGACTGCACTCGCATATATATTTGTATCATTGCAAATGAGTTTCATTTATTCAACCTCATTCGCATTCGCGCATATAAAACCAACACTCACGCTACTGATACTACGGTTCAATAGGTACAAACATTTTGTATCATCCCAAAGATTCGACTTAGAAGAGGAGTGCAAGTCCTTCGGATCATAGATTTAGTTGAAACTTCATAGATTTGTAGATTTAGTCATCTAGTTCAGGAAAATATATCATCATAATAGTTTTCGAGATATTTATGATTAGAGTTTTATTATTGTTTTAATTACGGATTTATTTGGAATATTTATCAAGTGCCATTGTGGTCTAATGACGATATCCGAAAATTCTCACGCTAGTGGCAACCAACTATTAATAACTTACTCTAGTTAAGAATAATAAATCTTCGATCATAAATATCACAAAAACTATGGAGTAGTTGCCCTTATAATAGTACATTTTCTCAAACTGGGTGACTAAATCTATAAATCTGCAAAGTTTTAAATAAATATACGACCCGAAGGACTTACACTCTCCTTATTAGTCGAACCAACGTTCAAACTCGATATTTCATTGTCATCGGGAATTGTTTCATTTCAACCAGTTTCCCGTGACAGATCAGTAGTTCGTAGTTAAATATACATAGCTATTTACACGCATAATAATAATTAACGTAATTTGATGAAAATAATTAGGCGTATATTAATCTTTTGTAAATGATGCAATGACGAATCTAGCTGGTTATGGATTTTTCGTATCAAACGACATGAAAACATGCTGCACGCATCATATGACCAAAATTATACTTAACACGTGTAGCGACCAAGTTTTCACCTTCGCCAATAGATGGATTCCTACTTGAAGGAGGTTCGAGGACTTTCTCGCAAGTCCTCGGTAAAGCCTCGACCTTCCTTAAGTAGAAGTTCCTGTGACACCTAAGTATCCCTGGTCTAAGACAGGGCAAGTTTATATTACCCTATAGCGATAAACGCGGTAGATTAAGTTTGATTCTAGATCGCGGCGAGTGCTTCACGCTGGAGCCATCGATCTCATAGTCTAAGTATTCGTTTGTAACCCTTTTCTACGTTTTGGTTCTTTTTTTATATGTATATTATTGTTTCTAACGCACGAAACGTACGTTAAATTGGATTGGTGTAAGGCAGGGTCTGCTAGAAGCAAGCCTTACCGATGAGTCCACTAGCAGGCCCGGGACGAAACGCATCCCTTCCTTTTCCCATCGTCCTTCTACCTGCTACCCTATCGATAGCAACGACGACCACGGGGATACCACTATGCCAGCACCACAGGAACAACCGCACATCATCAAGCAGAACAAAGAAGATAGCACCCTGTGTCGCGTCGCGATCGAAACTCTCGTGTTTCCGACGGGTTGTAAGGCCGTCTCGCGACTACGACACGTGTTGCCCGCCAAATGAATATTGGGCAACTGTTTAAATTGCACGAGCAGAAAAGACTCGTATCTACGACGTTCGACGTTTCGAAGAGAACCGTGACGCGTTGTTGATTCGAAGAGAACTGTTTCAAGAGAACCGATGTCTCTGATGTTTCGTATGGAAGTGTTTGAGAGAACCCGTGTCTCTCAGGGCTCGTACCGAAGTGAGCTCCTCGATCTTCCTAAGATCGGCCTTAGGAAAAATCGGGAGCTCGCCAAATACGATTGGCTGTTTTTGACCAAGGGCGTTCCCTTGGTTCGCGAATCCGTGACCTTGGAGTAAGGGAAGGTTCCCCCAAAAACAACGATAGCGGAGGAAACCCTCTCCTCCAAGGTGGGGTAGCTGGGGTCCACCCGCACGCTGGTGACCCCATCGGTCGTTTATTACCCCTAGCGAGGGCCTGAGGCTTCCAACGTGTGCGGACCACGTGGAGCCTTCAGGCCTTTGTCAGCCAAGTCTTAAGAGCCGTCGCCTAATTTCGTTAAATTAGAGATTTCCAGGATTCTCGTGTTCCGCGACACGAGAAGTCAAAGAAAAAAGGTAAAGCAGTCAAACATGCTGAAGGCATGGAGCGGACGGAAAATTCCGATGCCGAATTGTTCGACCCTAAGACCTGGCTGTTGGAAGACCGTAACGGGTCTTCCTTGTTCCACGACGGAACACCCTGCACTTAATAAACCTCTCCCTTGGAGACAGAATATTTGGAGTGGTATCACAGGAGACTATATGATCACCCCTCCTAAAACACGTTTTAACGTATAAATAACATAGATCCTGATAGCATTTACAATTTTATCACGTCCGAAATAAATATATTAGGTCTAATTAAAATGAAATGCTTTTCCGATGTACAGTTTGTCGTAATTAAATCATATCGTAAGGGGTTAATTATATTTTTATCTCGGCAGAGGATAATATCAATTGCTCCGAGTGCAGCTGTCTGTTTTCGCTGAAAGGACAAAAATCTGATAATCGGTCATTCCGATTGATTCGGTAGTTCCGATAACGCGATTGGATCAAGTATATTTAGAATATACTTGATTTCGCTACTAGCGATATGCTTGACAAATATTTAAGACCCAGTTAACGACGGTGTTCGGAAGAAATAAACACGACGATTTGATCTTGATGCAGAGATGAAATTGCTATAAAATGTTGGTGATATAAAAAGCACTCGTTATCTTAATCATTTCCTCCATTAGTACCTCCATTACAGTAATCACGTAGAGTGATATACATGTTGTTTTTACCTTCCAACGTAATTTATATTTCGATCTTTCTAGGAGATAATGAAACGCAGGTGTTGCCTGCACTCAGTTTCGAACAGATAACGGAATCTGCTATTTACAATACCGTACATCAAATACAGTAGCATTCTTCGGAATAGAGAAACGACTTGCAGTAAACCACCTGATCACGTTTCAGTGACGTTTTACGAGGCTCCTGTTAACACTGTTCGACAAATTTCGACTTGTTTTCCCTTTCGCAACATTCACTGGGTGATTATCGAAGAGTTGCCTGTCCTGAACGCCAATCCCTATGCATAATTGCGAATGTACTCGCGAATATAACAGATCTTATCAAAAGTTACTGTACGTTTTTTAATATATTCGGTTCTATCCGACCTCTTTATGTATTTATTTATAAAAATAACTTTGACGTTGCTTAAGAAAATTTACAAAGAAACGTAACTACCGATAGTCCATCTCTGCTGTGCACATTGCATTATGCAACTAGCATTCGTTATAGTTTATGTCTTCGAAGAATGTATTGTGGGGGTTGCGAGCAACGAAGGACTCTAGCAAGGGAATAATAAACAAGGAGTGTGCAAGTCCTTCGAATCACCGATTTACTTGAAACTTTGTAGGTTTGTAGATTTCGTCATGCAGTTCAAGAATATATATCATTATAGGTGCAACTACTAGGTAGTTTTTAAGATATTTACGATTAAAGTTTTATTACTTCTGTAAATGCAGATTTATTTCCAATGGTTTTCAAATAACGTCGTGGCGTAATAGCGACACACGAAAATTCCTGTGACGAAGGTCTGGGGTTCGATTCTTTTCCGTACCTAGTTGATTTTTTCTTCGATCTATTTTTCATTTTGTATTCGTTTTTCACCTATGAAAACATTGTAAATAAACAATTGTAAATCAAATTTCTTAATAAAAAAATATATTTTTTATGCTAGTATGTATTTGTTACTTTAATTTCACTTTAAAACTTTAATCGTACATAAGTTGCGGCTATAATGATATATATTCTTGAACTGCATGACGAAATCTAGAAACCTACGAAGTTTCAATTAAATCGGTGACCCGAAGGACTTGCACTCTCCTTGTTAGGCGTTTAGGATGTCACGACCCAGAGTCCCAATTCGTCATAACTAAACATGTCTAACTTCATGACTTCAGTCTGAGCCAACCACCGATAAGATTTTAATATATAGAACCCTCCGAAAACAAGACTCTTCAGTCTTGACGTAGCATTTAACGCCATAACGCTGATCCACTGTATGAACATTGTAACATCTACCGTAATAAAGTGTCTAAAAAGAGATTATAACAAAGGAAGATAGTTGTTGAGCTACGTTCGAACTGCTACCGGTTTTTTTTCCCTTTAACAGTGATTTTACAGGACAAGGACGATGCTTGAAGTGCGTGCGGACGAATGGGTGACTACGTGCGAGGATTGTACGGATGAGATATTGATGACTGGGTCGAGTGCAAGCAATGAACGAAAGTTTGGGAATGCGTCCGAATGTCTGAAGTACCTGGCCCACCAAAGGCGAGCTTGCGTGAGAAATGAGTGATGAAGGAAGAGAGCTTGTGAATGAAAAGAGAGAGTATTAGACTCTAAATAAGGGTGCAAGGGCGCAGAGAAGGCAGAAAGTAGAGAAGGCAAAAGGTAGTGAATGAAAGATCGTATGTTTAAGAGTTAGAATTGAGAGGAACTTAGTGTAATATTTTAATTAAATAAACCTGTTTTATTATTAAGAAGGATTTGTTTATTAGACGCGCGGATCTCCGTGTGAATAGGATTAATTTAGCAAAAAATTCTGCAGTATTTAACACGTTGAGTGCCACGCCAGTTTTATAGGGGTTACCCATAGCACCACGATGAATTTTCTATTATACGATACATATAATGTTGAAATATTATCTGCAATAGATAAGTTACAATGTATAACCACGTTTGACACGTTAATTGCGACGGGGGTCACCATTGAATTAACGATGGTAATAATAAAAATTTCTAAATTTGATATTTGTTTAAATTATATATACTTCTATCAATCTGGGCGCGCCGCTCACCGATGGCCCCCCTGGCGCCACCGCCAAGTTCAGTTGACCCCCCATTGCATTCAATGTGTTAACCGTTTGAGTGCCACGGGTCATTATTGTTTCCCAATCGATATTTGCCAAGCGGCGCGATAGCGCTTGTCATATTCCGTGTCCAAAAATGCCGAGCGGCGCGATAGCGCTTCTCATATTCCGCGTTCACCAACCGAGCGCGCTGATTGTCAGCTTCGCAGCTCAGAGCGCTGGCACTTTTGGACACAAAATAGAAGAAGCGCGATCGCGCCGCTTGGCACTCAAACGGTTAAGATCGTATTGGGAGGAATCATCTAGAATAATATCGCGAAACTTAACAAAATAAAAATAAGCTTTATTAAGCTTTGCCCAACATGATCTCCAGACCATTTGTTGTTTTGACTAAAAATTGATATATTATCGCACAATATGTCATTACATCGTCAATCCGTAGGTAATTAGCTCGTTTAGAGTAGTTATCACACCGTGTACCATTTATGGTACACGCGGCGCTGCGATCAGTTCGAATGTAACAGTCAGTCAGTTGGAAAATTTTCGATTAGTAAAAAGAACTAGAAGAGTAGTGACGTTTTGCAGAGATTGCCCGAATAAGACATTTTTATGCATCCGTTGTTTTAAAAAAGTCAACCATTACGTGTAATTTATAATTATTGTATATATAACAATTAAACAAATTTACGTGCTTTGTTCTATACTGCATTTTGTATAATGCCTCATTCTTTTAATGGAAATATATATTACACAATTAAATTTGTCATAAAACATATTTTCAGCGCATTAAAATAAATATGCCGCGTGTACCATTTATATAAAAATGGTACACGTAACATGGAACGCGTTAAGAAAAATCGAATTTTCGTAAAATCTGCGAATTCTTAATAAGAACGAAATATCGCGCGAAAACTATAAACGTTAGAAAGCTGTAATTGGTCAAAAATGATGGAGATCTCTACGATTATAATATTCCGAAGCTTTAAATGATTACAAATAACCATTAGGGTACGTAGCTTCTGCGTACTATTTTTATATTTTCATCAAATTTTATTTATCCAGCAG
>NW_016908927.1:773622-784312 GCF_001483705.2 Eufriesea mexicana
TTTATTAAAGTGCCGGATTCTGTGGACATTTGCGAAGTAGACGTTTAGCAGAATTGTCGAAGCGTTTCCAATCCTCTCAGATTGAGAAAATATCTATCAGAAACGCTCGGATGACCTTTTGCCGTCAAGGACACATCCTTTGTTTCGGCAGTTTAACCCATTGAGGTAAAAATTTGAAGTTTTCGCAAAAATTCAATGTTTCTTTAGAAAACTACGAGTGATACAGCAATTCTGCTTATGGATTCGTGTTTAGAAAAAGTAACTATACAAGAATCAGCCAATACACGTTGCAAAAAAAAAAAAAAATCGTATTGGACAGTGTCATCAGACAGAAATCTTGGAAATCTTGGAAATCTTAGAAATCTTAGAAATCTTGGAAATCTTAGAAATCTTGGAAGTCTTGGAAATCTTGGAAATCTTTGAAATCTTGAAAATCATGGAAATCTTGGAAATCTTAGAAATCTTGGAAATCTTGGAAATCTCATAACTAACTTTTTTCCTGCTATCTTTCAAGATTACTCTTGCAAGACAAAAGATAGTCTTAAATATGTACCTAAATATGAGTACCCAATGCCAGTACAGTGTAACCACCGTAGCTAGAAAATTCGAGCTAGAGAATTCGCTAGATTTTGCTACTTCCGTACATATTTGTTGCATATATACGGGGTGTCTCATCTAAATCGAATCACATGAATATCTGCCTTATTTTCTGCTGTATGAAAAAATATCTTAGCGTAAAGTTGTACTGTATGACGGGCTGCTTCTACTTACGGAAATTTAATTTAATATGCTAATCAATGCAGCTCGTCATTCTACTTATTACTTTTCAGAATATTATAATTTCAATATCTAAAATTGAAAAAATTAGTTTCAAATATCAACTCGAAAATAATATTAATATTAATAGGTAGTACACCGCTATCCAATATTGATATCAAAATATCCTCCAAACTAAAAATTTTTCAAAATAAGTAATTCGATACTCTCCTGAAGAAAATGACGAGCTACATCGATTAGTACATTAAAACATATGCATATTCTACATATGCATCTAGAAGAATTCATTCAGTGAGTCGAATGACTGTCTTGCACGAGTTAAAGACAGGAAATTATGCACTTATCCAAAACAGTTTTCAGTATCATCAATAGTTTCGCAGATATTTAGGTCGGATTAAATGAGACACCCTGTACATTACATGTACACTACATAACATACTACATAATAATAACGTATATGATAATATTAAAATTTATGCTCTTTCTTTGATACATTTTTAAGGTATAAACGAGTCAAGTTACAAATATAAGTGATATGAAAGATTTGGATCATCTCTAAATAAATTAATACGAGTTAATCAACTTCATTTCTTGACGAATAAATCCATAATTTTATTTTTATCTGCCAATAAATTTTTTAATAGCTATTAATAACTTTAACTCGTTAATTATTAACGACGATATTAAAACAATTTTACGTAGAGTAAAAGTGAAAAAAGCCGAGATATTTAAACGAGAATTAATTATTATTAGACCCATGATTACACGGGATAAAATGACTGGCCTTTCAGGCCTTTCTATTTTAGACTTCTATCGAGATAGAAACTATCTACTAACCTATCGTGTCGCTTCGTTTATTACAGTTTGCGAATAACATTTAATAAAACTACGCGATACAAGTTGATAGTTCTAACATTATCAAGGATGAAATTGTAATAATTATTTCTATTCCAATTAAAAGTCGAGATAATAATAATAGAAGTGTAATAAATGTAATACATTAGTAATTAGTAATTTGAATGACAATATTAATTATCTATAGTTAATTAAATTCTTAAAATGATCGTGTTAATTAACAAAATATATACATTTTTTATTCACTTTTTAAATATAAAAAATAAAATAGAATTTATAATTTTATATTTTCTAAGATTATCTGTTTAACAGAGATAATTTAAGTGCTAGATAATTTAAGTGCCTTTTTGTTTAAATACTTTGAAAAAATAGTTACGAAATCAGAACGTGTTAAAGTTACATTGTCCAAATAAAGCTATTGTTCTGTTAGTAAATCAAAGGTGCGTTACACTAGAGTTTTATTGCGACAGCAGCGTACACAATGATGGATGGTAATTGCCATACGTACGGTAGAAACGTAAAAAGACTTGGAACCACAAAGTCATAATAAACGCTTGTTTGTTGTATACGCGATTTTTACTTTTTACTTCTTTCCTGCTTTATCCGAGAAAGCAACTTGGTTTATATTGCAAAATGTGTCTCTCGAGCAATTTAATTTAATTTAATGGCACACTATTCTCTCGACATTCTCGTATAAATAAATGCTATCATCGGATCTTTTGGAAAAGACACGGTTGCTCGCTAAAAGTTTCATTCTATAAAATCCTATATACAGTGGGTAAGAAAAGTATCGACACGCTATGTTATAAGAAAATTCACTTAACCAGAAGATACCGATTTTCATTATTTAATTTGGATGACAATCTGACTATTTACGGCATAACATATTATACTCGCAATAATCTTCTTTCTCACCTAATATCATTCTAAACAGATGAAATCGGGAATTCGATTTTCAATTCAAATTTTAAATATGGCTTTGAACTAGTACAAGATACGACAAACATTTTCCGTCAAAAGTAACGACTGAAAAACGACTTTAGATCGATTTTACGATAACTCGAGCGAATGTGAATATAGCGCAACCTAAAACAAACCTAACGAAACGTTAAAAAACAAAGAACCATGGGAAAGATAAATCATCTCGTTCAAAACATTGGTATGATCCTCGCGACGAGTTAATTCGTCATTCTCAGTTAACGGATTAACGCATAAATGAATACATTAAAATAAAACTAGAGCCCAACCCTAATTGAAATTATATACTTTAGAACAATGATGTTAAAAATAATATACGTCTTAACGTATCGAATATACAAAAATTATTCTATCGGGAGAAATAGATATATCTTTAAACTATGCGCCGAAGAGGTTCCGGGAATGCGTGAAGTGTTTATTTCACGCGTTAGATAAAAATTAGGGGACCAAGAAGAGCTGCAATTGCATACCCTTTGTCTTCACTCTAGTTTTGACTCTCTACGCGAGCAGTCTGAATACTTGATGTTCCGTCGTGGAACAAGGAAGACCCCTTACGGTCTTCCAACAGCCAGGTCTTAGGGTCGAACAATGCGGCATCGGAATTTCCCGCTCCATGCCTTCGGCATGTTTGACTGCTGTACCTTTTTTCTTTTGACTTCTCGTGTCGCGGAACACGAGAATCCTGGAAATCCCTAATTTAACGAAATTAGGCGACGGCTCTTAAGACTTGGCTGACAATAGGCCTGAGGGCTCCACGTGGTCCGCACACGTTGGAAGCCTCAGGCCTTCGCTAGGGGTAACAAACGGCCGATGGGGTCACCGGCGCGCGGGTGAACCCCAGGTACCCCACCTTGGAGGAGAGGGTTTCCTCCACTATCGTGGTTTTTCGGGGGAACCTTCCCTCACTCCAAGGGAACGGATTCGCGGACCAAGGGAACGCCCTTGGTCGACGACACTTCCGATCGAGCGCTCAAAGACATCGGTGCTTTGCAACGACTTCCGAACGAAACATCAGAGACGACAGGTCTCTTATAACACGAGGCGATTTTCGTATCTCCTCGTTAAGTCGACGAGATACCGTGTCGCATCGAACCGTCCATCCACATCGGGATATCTTCGCGACTTACTACCGCGAAGACGAATTATTTCGGGCGGAAACCACGCGACCAGGAAGATCAAGGGAACGACGCGATACCCCCTTGATACCTCCAGAAACACTTCTGAAGATTTCTTTTTGCCCATAATCCAAATAAATGACAACTTTTAAGGCGAATTTTCACTATCGATTGTGCACTGCGAATTATTCAACCATGGCGAATATGATAGACGAAAACTGGAGTACTTACACTGATCGATTTCATCGGTTTTCGAAACGTCACTGGAGGAAACAGCGAATGTCAATCTGTTACACGATCGACTATACTCTTGTTACTAGACAGGTTTAACACCCTCACTGTCGCTTTGCAACGGATGAATGCATTCAATTGATGAAAAGTAAAATCAGTCTCTACTTTGTTCGCTTAGACTCTGAAATGCAGAAGCATACGGGATACACCCCTTGTACAGATAAGTATGAAAAATTATACACCGAAGAGGTATAGGGATATCGGATTGGCAAAAGAAAATGTTAACAAGATAAGTTTAGTTGTATACAAAAATCAATTTAGGATATAAGACGTGAATAAATAGTCCATAAGATCTAGATGTTGGATGTCCGTTGCCTCTTAGTCATTAAAAGGGCCTAGCTGACAAAGCCAGGCCAACGTCTGCGAGAGGAATTTTTATTTAGATGGCGTCACTGAGCTTCGGGATCTATCTTTGCTTCGAGGAAAATTGATAAGCTGGATAGTTCCTCGAAGTTAGGTCGAATGACGCTACGAGCTGGTGTCACAGAGCCTATAAAAGCCTTGCCGAAGGGTTCGAAGGGACACCCGCTTTTGGCAGTCTACTGTGTGCAGCACGCATCACAGGAAAATTCGAGTTTCTGCTTACACCATTCCGAAATTAAGAATAAAATCAAGAGTAACAGTTTTTATCGAGATTTATTAACCCTTTGCACTCGAGAAGCGAGCTTCAGTCACCATTTCATAAAATTTGGAAATAATTCTACAATTCTTTATTTACTGCTCAAAAAGGTATGGTCAGTTTCTTAATAGAGAATCTTTGATTTTCTACTCTTCTCTAGCCAAAAAATTGTCGAGTGTGAAGGGTTAACTCGATCTTACCACACGTCAGAGTTCAAAACATCTTGCTCATTCCTACCTTATGTGAGAGGAATTTTTATTCGGATGGCGTCACCCTGCATAGGGATCTATCTTTGCTTCGAGGAACCATCCAGCTTATCAATTTTCCTCGAAGCTAGGTTGAATATCGCAATGACCTGGTGTCACAGAGCCTATAAAAACCTTGCCGAAGGATTCGAAGGGACACCCTTTTTTGGAAGTCTACTGTGTGCATCACGCATCATAGAAGACCTCGAACCTCCGTTTATTTTATATCATTAAGAAATGTAAAATATAATCAAGATGAAAAATTCTTTTTGATTTATTAACCGGATCTTACCACACGGTAAGATCTTACACACTTGACTAAGGGCCAATGATCATTTGCACTCCACCAAAAAGTAAGAATATATAAGCACCTCCAAAAACTGTACGACAGTACGGTATTCTTCTCCACCGATTCATAGTTATCGTATTTTCCGACGTAGCCTCGTTGCAGAACTCGTATTGTATATAGAATATACAAAATATATTAAGAAAAGGATTAATCGGTCTATAACGTTCTTCATCCAGGTTCCAACATAAATTCCGAGAATAAATGTTTATATAAACATTAGATTAGAATTGGGAGTTTAGGCGAATTGCGTCACGTACCTCCTTGACACTCTCTCACGAGTCAGTCAGTCGCTCTAGAGAAGGATAGATATGTCTGATAAGATAGATATGCCTTTCTTGAGTAATAAAAAATTTTTAAAGAGAATATATATATCGCAGTTACTTTACAATTATTAACCTCTTTGACTGCCACGCCGAAATCACACGTTTCCCTCAGGACGTCACGGGAGTGCACCGCTAGATGCGAGATTTGTTCTATTTCTTTGATGTTCTAATAAAAATTTTTAATGGTTCAATGGGACACTTTTTATTTCAAAGTATCTTCTAATTAGAGGTTATATTCAAAATGCACTAACTGTCAATTTTCATTCAATGTTGTCCAAGCGCTCCGGTCACCAATGACCACCGTAGCGTCACAGGGGAAACCGTGGCCGGTCATATATGACCAACGTGGAAGTCAAAGTGATAATCCATAATCCCAGTATAAAAGATGTTAGATTCTAAAATATACGTAGGACTGGAATGACTATGGCCTTGAAACAGTGTCAGGAGTGTTTGAACTTAGAACAAAGGTGACCGCGCGCAAGAAGATCGAATGGATGTGTATGAAAGATATGCGATAGACGAGTAGAAGTTAGTTTATGAATGCGGTGTGTGTTTGAAATACCTGGTCCATCGAGGTTGCGGGAAAAGAGGCATGATTGGAAAGGAAAGCCCGAGTGTGAAAAAGGGACAGAATCTATGGTTTAAATAAGAGTGCAAGGGTACGAACCAGTCAGAGTATGTAAGAAGTTCAAGAAAGTGGAACAGTTCAGTCTAAGACAGTCAAAAACAGTGTGACAAAGTCTAAAGTCAGTTTAAGAAAGATCAGAAGAGCGTGCCCATAGCGAATCTCTCTTGTCTCATAACCAGCCGCCGTCATTCTACTTATAAGTATATTTTATTCTATTAAGAAGCCAACAATACTATTTTAAGTTGATTCACCCAAAATCCGATCCTACATATATTTATTACGAGCTAAAGGAAAATTAACCCTTTCGCTACGATCGGTGACTATAGTCACCCAACGCCTGACACTCGCTATGTACGAACGGTGACCTAAGTCACCCGTGAACTTTCGCGAGCAGCTTATGTATGTTATCTTCGTAGTTATCCATCGCAAGCGTATTACGCTTGTTTTACTCTATAAGATTTCAGACTGACAAAATGGCTGGTTCAGTAGGGGTAGCACGCCGAAGAATGCATCCCTACGGAAAAGGGTTAAAAGTAAAGTAATAACTATGAATAAGAATTGCACAGACTCTACGACTGTTCTTTATGACTGTCTAATCTACGACTCCTTGCTTCATCGTTTAGTCATCTTTTATTCATTCACGCATATTACACACTGGTACGATGCAACCCAAAAATCTCACGTACATTCCAAGAACTCACTTGTCTTTCTCGCATAATCTTAACCTAAACATCCGCTCGTCGTTCGCACCGATAATCGCTCAATTTATTCGTCATTCGTACCGATAATCATTCTAAATATTCTTGCTCCAGCAGTAATATTTAATTTCAATGCGAAACGTTAGCGGAGTACCGTTTCAAACACACGTTTCATAATATTTATAGGATGTTTCGATGATGGGTGTCAAACACGTACTGATTTCTGTTTCTCGATTCCTGTAATGTCTCATCGTGCTCTGTTCGGTGTTTCCCCGAATTTGTTTTGATTGGTTAAAAATGGATGATAGTGGAGGAAAAATATATTCTTTGATTCGACGTGGGTGTGTCGGAAGGACTTTTGATCGAGGAGTGGGAAACTAGAGAAAGTTGCTTTTCGGTAGTCAATGACGTGATTTATAAGTAGCTGTCTGTTTGTCACTGCGGTGGGTCCAATCTGTCGGGCCTAGTAGTTGCAAATTTTCTGTACTTTTGCATTTGGATACATAACTTAATCCGCTGAAAGGGCAACGAAGCACGTTAGACCTCCGAAGCTGCAGTCGTAATACACAATAATAAAATCTTTAGAATTATCGAAAATAAAGGTATTAAAATAAGAGCTATGCTACTGTAGCGACTATCATTCTCACCCTCGCCTATAGATGTCTTACAACTTCAAGGAGGTTCGAGAACGTTCCATACATATAACTTCCAGACCTGCCAATAGTATCCCCGCGTTCGAGGCACGGGCCTGCTAGGTAGCCTTAGCGATAACGAGCCCACTAGCAGGCCCAGGATGAAACGTATCCCTTTCTTTCCTTCTTCCTCCCTCTATGCTTCACATGTGTACAAACTTTTATTACAATCAAAACTTGTTACTTTGATAAAGTTTCTTGCAATACGGTATTTGTATTTGTTAAACCCTCAGTAAACGTAAATAATTACGTTAATACAAAACAAAATTAAGCCGACACGTGGCGTGTATGTATAATTGATTAATAAATATAAATACATATACAAATTGCAGTGTTAAAAATATGGTCCTACGTATTTCTGTTATATGATCTCCGTCTAAGGCAGGGCCTGCTAAGGTAGCTGTAACGATGAGTGCACTAGCAGGCCCGGGACGAAACGCATCCCTTTCTTTTCCTTTCGTCCCTTCTAGCAACGTACCGAGTTACGAACCGATGGGGGAAGACCCCCTACACTTGTAAACACGGTGTTTGGTATGAAACAAATTGAATGATGTAGATGAGTCTCATCGATGCCGTCCATCTTTTGACGGAATAAAGCGATAATAAATTCGACTGATTTCTAGGAAGACGTATCTATTTTAATCTCCTGCAATAATATATCGTGTAGAGATGACCAGATAATTTTTTGTCTCCCGGCTTATCTCTTTTTATATTTTCCATAATCTTTACTTTTATTTTCTTGGTGAAACACACTGACATACTACAGTATTCATTTACATTGCAGTCGCCATTCGACAAAATTCTGACGATTCATGGTCGATATTAAATTTGAACGAAGGTAGCAATACAGGGAATATTGGAACAAAAGAATTCTACGCGTAAATTTATACGCGACTTCTTTGTTATTGTCAAAAATGTCCAATTTTATAGCGAGTTGCTACTTCTCTGTGGCGAAAAAGTTTATTCGGGTATTAAAGTTTAACAAGTAAAACATGTACGTTAAACCGAAGTATTGAACGTGAAACAATACGATATATCTCATCAAAAGGAATTCTCAAGATCATATCAGAGAAATTGGAAAATATTTTCGGTACATTTATTACAAATATGCTGTCAATGGATTATAAAAGCATTCGAATATTACGTATAGTAATAAAGAATTACTGCGTATACACTACCTTTCAAATGTTTGGAATCACTTATTCGGTAACAAAGAAGTTTGTATCTTTTTATTGAAACAATTAAAAAATTCAAGTTGATGTTTAAGTAACAAAATATTTATGAAACTATTATACAGGCATTAAAATGATAAAATAACCATCTTCTAAATTAAACATCTCTTCTATCGTAATATCCTTTTTAATAAAAATATTTTCGAAAAACTGTTGAAAATTTGCTGTCTAATAAAACAAAACAAAAATGAAATCCTATTACCCTTACGGAGCAATAAAGTAATTTCAAAGAAGAAACTCTCGTAATTCGTAAAATAACTCGAAATGTATCAATTCAACGAAAAATCAGTATAAACACGATCGTTCGTGGATATAATAACCGAGCATAACGGTATAAATGAAAAAATATCTACGTCGTTATTAAAGAAAAACGATAATTACATCAATTTTTATTTGTTTTTCTTTGCATGAACCATGAACGTTAAAAGTGATTCCATACAGTAATGTACCTTACTTCTCCAGTTATGCATGATTTAAAAAAATGTTCAAAACTAGCAAAACATATCCTACTACATGTTTTAATACATGTCATGACCTCACTTAATGTTTACAAACAATATCCTATTAATTTTTCCTTTTGTGCCTATTTAAAGTGTATTTCTTACTTAACGTGCCTGTTCAATTTCTCATAGTAGTAACATATATGGACTGTTTATTTTGAAAGTGGTGTAAGTCCATTTTTGAAAAAAATGAGATATCACATAATTCATGCTTAATTTAAAGTAAATTTTTTATGTATAACTAGTCCGCGTTTAATTTCTTAAAAAATTTCCATGTTTTGTACAATTAAAAATTGGTCGGTAAATGAAATTGCATAATCATCGATTATGAAAGTGGTGCAAGTCCAATTAACAGAGGTAGGTGGCTTAGCGGATAGCAGATAGTGCTTGGCATATGCTTATAAATTTTACCTGATCACTTCTGATGGAAACATTTTAGTGTGTAAAAAGTTTTTCATTGATACTTTCCAAATATCTATTGGACGAATTGATCGTATCTTAAAAGCGCATGAGAATATTCCGAAAGACATGCGTGGAAAAATGGATGGCTCTTGCAGAAGAACTAGTGAGCTAGTGACGAGTACAGTGACAGAACACATAAAAAGCTTTCCGGTATTTGAAAGTCACTATACTCAATCCCAAAATCCAGAACGGATGTTTTTAAATCCTGAATTGAACATAAGGAAAATGTATAATTTATACTTAGAAAAATGCAAGGAAAATAACTTGAGTTCAGTTAATGAATGGACATACAGGAAAATCTTTACACGAGATTTCAAGTTACACTTCCATTTGCCTCGTAAAGATACCTGTGCGAAATGCGATTTCTTAAACGTGAAAATTAAGACAACTGATGACGAAGAAAAAACAATTTTTGTACACCATACACTATTTTATATAAAACATCGATGAAGGACAAAGAATTTAAAACTATAAATTTATTACCTACACGTCCTGGAAGACCGCTAAAATTTGAAAAAATCGCCCTGGCGCCTTTGTACCAAGGTGCCAGGCCTATTACTTATGAAAAATATAAAGACATCAAGCAGTTATTACCTTATATACCTCCGGTGCATCATGCATATTTCGAAACACTGCCACATGCAGAGCATAAGTAAATACTATCAATATCTTATAATTTTAACAATGTAATTAGCGTGTAAAATTTAAAATACTACTTCTATTTTATATCGTGTCATTATTTGTAAAAAAAATTGGATCAATATGAAGTATATCTTAAGTGATATTTGATTTTTCAAAATTGAAATTAAACGATTTTTACAATTGTCTAATTTTGAGAGTGGTGTAAGTCCATTTGCAGCCCGTAAGTATACATCAGTTTAGTAAAATACGCCTAAAACAAATTTATATAACCAAATTACATATTG